>NC_028644.1:63639671-63670928 GCF_001406875.1 Solanum pennellii
ATATATATATATATATATATTTGTATTAGTGTATACATTTTTAATACAAGTGATTTTCAAAGATGAATAGCATTTGATAGACCTCTTAACAATTATAAAGACATTTTTTAATTTGGTTATTAGTTAAAGTTATGCAATATTAATATGCAGGTATTAGTTATATAAATAATAATTATGTAGGTATTAGTTATATATTTATTATTTATGCGGACATTATTTATGCATGTATTAGTTATGAAGATATTAGTTATGCAAATGTTAATTATATAGGTATTAATTATACATATATTAGTCATGTAATATATTAGTCATGTAAGCATTATTTATTTAGAAGTTATAACACATAAATTATTACTTATTGATTATTTAATTTATTGCAAATTATTATACATTTTTTTTTGAAAAAAAGGGAAGTACAAAACGATGCACACAAATAATAAAACGCAACAGTTCTAGGTGGGGGTGAGGGCATATAAATTCGAAACTGCAAAATTTGAGTTACAGAAATAGACTAAAGTTCTTTTTGAAAAAAAAGAAAAGGAAACTCCTTAGTCCTTAATGTTGTAAATTAATATACATTATTATTTACAAACAAATAATTAAGTAAACAAATTAAGGGTAAATATGTAATTTTATTATTTTAATCCATTATGACTAATACTTCAAAGCTTATTCCACTTTTACCCCGCATAAAATTATACATATTTTTTTCATAAGTTATGTGAGTATTAACTATGTAGAATTACAAAAATATAACCAAACAACACATAAAATTAATATATGAATAACTTTTATACAATATTTGGAGACACGCCAACCAAACATTGTATATAAAATTTGTACTTTATATTCTATTTACAAACCAAACATGATATAACTTGTACCTTCGCGCTTATTCAGTAACCAAACGACTCCTAAGGGATTTAAATTCGAAAAAGTAAATATATGAATCAGTAGAAGAGAATTCGACATCTACTATACATACATATAAAAAGATAACCTTATATAAATAGAGTATGATTTTCTGCCAAATAATGGAGTTTAATTTGAATCAAACCCCTAACCATAAGCTCACTCTACTCAGTGGGGTTAGGGTAGGGTACCCTCTAATTTAATTTCCTTCTCCTATAAATAAGTACCTAATATAATCAAATGCAGTATATACAATATTATCACAAGAAAGAATTAAACAGAAGAAAAAGAAATGGATCAGAAAATGACACCAAATTGTTGTTTTTTGTCCAAAAGCAGTAGGAGTGTAATTGAGTACTTAGGGGCACTTTCCTCTAACACATTGGACTCTCTTACTACTCTTTGTGACACTTTTGTACCTTCAATTCATGATGCTAATTCCTATGGTCATCAAGATCAAGGCAATATTGATGATGATTCTTACACAAAGTTCCTCCAAACTTCAGCATCCATGAATGGAACTCCTCAACATGTAAGATTTTGATATATATATACTTCTCATTAAGTAGTTGCAGAGTCAGAATTTGAATATGAGTTTTGTATTATAATAAGATAGCGACATGTGGTGTTAGTAACTTAACTTTGAATTTCATTTCTATACATATTTAGTGAATTTCTCAAAGTAATTTAGAGTAAAGTTATTGAGTTCAGTTGAACAGATGCAGACAAAATTGCTATAGCTCCACCCTCGAATTTAGAAGCAGAGCTAGCATTTGAATATTATGAATTCTAAATTCTAATAAAATAGCGACATATGGTGTTATACTGAATTTTTAATTTCATTTTTATACAAATTTAGTGAATTTTTTTTTTTATAATTTAGTCTAAAGTAATTGAATTCTTCCGAACAAATGCACAAAAATATGTAGCTCCACCCCTGGCTTTTCTATACATCATTGAAGTTCTGGTCCGAGAGGGAATAATATCAACCACTTGACGTCCCTCCAATACATTCGTTTTGATTATCTCATATCCCCTTTCTCCTCTCACCCTTCCGCCCTTATAACAACTATAGAATCTAAATCAATCTTTCAGGAGTAGTAATCCTTATGGTAAGACTCTTCGGCCTCTGAAAAAGTACTAACTAATATGTAGTGAAAAATGAAAAAAAAAAACAGTAAGAATTGAACTCACGCCATATCAAAAGATTTATACGATCAGTACTACTAGATTATACTCAATACCAAATTCATTTAATTATTTTTCAGATAGCATGGATGATAAACAATAGATTGCAACATCCAAAGATGAATTTGTGCAGATTAGCACTATGGCTATTATCAACAAGGATTGGAACATTTATTCTTTGTGGTAAAGCAAGCTTGTCAACTCAATTTCCATATTTACAGACATTTTCTAACATTTCACCAAAGAAAAGAGAAGAAAGTGTCAAATCATGGGCAACAAGTTGTTTCAAACTCCTAAGAATTCTATTTTTTGCTGCTAAAATTCTGGTTCTCCTTGTATTCTACACTCAGGTATTCTACTACGATATTTAATTCTTTTTTTTTTCCGTGGTTTTCGGGTGTCGCTTTGCCAATCCGACTAGCTGTATCCATCAGATCCTGCTGTTTCAAGGCGGGTGCACCATGGTTAGTTTCACGGGGCCCTGGAGACGCAACCGATTTGTAATGCCTTAGTTTCACGGGGCCCTAGAGACGCAACCGGTTTGTAATGCCTCTGTTGCCTTGCTGGGGCTCGAACTGGCGACCCGAAGGACTTTGTCCTCAGGTCTTTACCAGCCGAGCTAACCCTCAGGGTTACTACGATATTTAATTCACGTACACTAATTAGTATATATTTAATTTACGTACACTCCCAACCATTAATTAATGGGACAAAAAATTTGAAATGTATCCGAACTTTGACTGAAATTGTTATAACAATCTCAAACTTTGGAAATAACTTTTTACCCCATGCACTATTTAATAGTGTATTTTAAGGATATATATGTGTGTCCACGTGGACATCATAAATATTGCATCACTATAAATAGCAATTTGCCACGTAACACATATATCCCTTTAAAATACACTATTAAAATAGTTCAGCTGGATAATAGGTCATATTCAAAATTTAGAATTGTTACAACAATTTCGATCAAAATTTAAATATATTTCGAACACTTTCTCGTAAAGGCCCCCCTTCTGTTTTCGTCTATCAGCATTTCTTTTGGCTGCAAATAATTTAATTTCTCATAATATTCACCTGTCAACTTAAATTGCATTTACTTTTCATCTGCTTTCTAACAGAAAAATTCGTACATAATATAAATATATAGCCTGGGCCCTGCGTGCAATTTACTTGTCCTCGTTGGACGATTTTTAAAGAAATTATAAATAAAAAAAAAATATTTTTACTAATACCTTCTTATACATCGCTATCAAATATGTTGTCCCAAATTACTTGTAAGAATATAAAAGAAGATGCAACTTGCAAGTTTTATATAATTTAATGACTATTTTTATTAATATACTTCCTCGTCCTCTAATTCAAAATAATTGATATTTTAGATTTGAAAATATACATTAAAAGTTCATTTACTTCTAAAAGAAATGCCTTGATCTTATTTTCTTAATTATGATAAAAAAATTTCAAAATTATTGAAAAAAGAAGAGAAATATCTTTTAAATTTTATAAAACAATAATTATTTTTTAATTAACTTTAGAAGCTAAACATAAAATAATTTTTGAGTGGGAGAGAGTTCATTTTAATATTATTTACACATAAATATTTTCATCATTTATTATTAATATATAGTTCCAACTTCCCTACTAAAGAATTTTATTGAACCGATAAAGGTGTTACGTGATTAAACTAATTACTTGTCGGCTACAATAAATCCTTTTTTAGGTTTTACAATAATGGCTCCAATTTGGTTCAATATTTTATTTATTGAATTTTGAAAAGATTAATATTCAATAAATTCATTAATTCATATATAAAATCCGAACTTAAATCAAAATTAAAAATAAAAAGACTAATATTAAATAAAAATGAATTAAGAATATATAGCGATATACAGTATTTGAAAATTTTATTTTTTAAATTAACCAAATACTTGGTAACTAACATATGAAAGAGAGTATTATTGTAGCTAACATGGGGGCAATAGTAGAAAAAACTTAGTTATTATTAGTTTAATATCTGCATTGCAAAACGAATTCTTTAACCTATATCATCATTTGAAAAACTAAATTCTTCTATAGTTTTTCTTTTTTTTTTAATTTTTTATTTATGTATATATTTTTGATTTAATGTAAATATCTAATGCAAACTTTAATTTCAGTCGGTGCATAAACATATTGGGCCCTTACATTTACAAACAAATAGTAGTACGTAGCTCATTTATGTAGCACACTTGACACAGTACATTCCAATTGGAAATTTTATCCCAAAGAAGTTCATGATGCCGACATGATATTTTTTTCTTAAAAAGATATATTCACAATATTTGTTTTTAAATTTCATTCTAGAGGAATAATAATGTCATATTACATTTGATGAATAAACTTATGTTAAAAGCTTAAATATTAGGAGTAATATGAAGTTATTTCATGTTCTTCTGAAAGGTGATTAGACAGGATATGACTCAACTTCATATTATCGAGGACATGATTTTAGAAAAGAAGGAGCGGAGATCGTGTATTAAGGTTTAGATAGAATATTAGTAGGGATAGAGAGTCATCTTACCTTGCGAAGATTTATGCTAGTTAGTGTCTATTGTGTACTACCCGTACCTTTGTAATTCTTGTCTAGGTTGTTTATTGTGTTTCTATTACACTATTTTGTTGTTACCATTTCTTTCATCATTGTTTTCTGGTTATTGTAATTGTTTTTTATGCACTCCGGAAACAGTCTCTCTATCTCTATGATGTCACTATATCAGAGAAGATTTTTAGCAGCAATTAATTAATAACAATAGCTTAATTGTCGCTAAATATATACTTTTAGCGACAATTAACACTCTTTGTATATATCCCTAAATCCTTTAGCGACATTGGATCTAATGACACTTAACTAATGTCGATAAAAACTTTAACACTCTTTATTAATGTGTCTATTTAGCGCCGCTAAAAGTTGTTTTTGTTGTAGTGGGTATGGGTGAGGTCTGCGTTCTCTCTTCCCTTCCTGCTAAAAGTTGTTACACTGGATATATTATTGTTGTAAAAAATGATTAATGTAATGTATATTTCCTTCATGTTTGTTCTTTCTTGAAAGTGAAACTGTTAATTTCTTTTGATTTAGGTGAATGATGAAAACAAGAATGCATCATGGAAAGCACTTGGCTACTCTGGACCTGATCCAGATTTCAAGAAGCAAAAACAAGAAAACATGAACTCTAAGAAAAAGGATGATCAACCATTTGGACCACTTCATGAAGGAATCATAAGTCTAAAAAATTCACAGAAAATAATATTCCATAGGCTACAAGAACTAGGATTTTCTGTATCAAAACCGCATAATTTCAACAACGCGAGGAGAAGTACAGAGTGCCCTGCATTCATAATTGAATGTGATGCTGTGGTGGTTGGTTCAGGTTCTGGTGGTGGAGTTATAGCTGGTATTCTTGCAAATGCTGGAAACAAAGTAATTGTCCTAGAAAAAGGAAGTTATCTTGCAAGAACTAATCTTTCACTTCTTGAAGGGCCTTCAATGGATCAAATGTACCTTGGAAGTGGACTACTAATAACTCAGGACATGGATGTTATGCTACTTGCTGGATCCACAGTTGGTGGTGGCTCGACGGTTAATTGGTCAGCTTCGATTCAAACTCCACAACATGTGCTAAAAGAATGGTCCGAAAGCTACAATCTTCAGTTGTTTGAAAGTGAACTCTACAAGGAGGCTATGGAGATTGTGTGTGAAAAAATGGGAGTTCAGTCTGAAATTGAAGATGAAGGGTTTCAAAACATGATTTTGAGAAAAGGGTGTCAAGAGTTGGGGTATCCAGTGGAAACAATCCCTACAAACGCGCCCTCAGATCATTATTGTGGATGGTGCAGCATGGGTTGCAAAGATGGGAAGAAAAAAGGCACATCTGAGACATGGTTAGTCGATTTGGTGAAATCAGGTAATGGTGCAATACTTCCTGAATGTGAAGCATTGGAAGTGATCCATGAAGAAAAGAATGACAATTCAGGAAAAAGTAAAGCTATTGGAGTTGCATTTGCATTTCAAAATATTGAAGGGATGAGAGAAATTTGTATGGTGAAATCAACAGTCACAATAGTAGCTTGTGGTGCTCTTAGCACTCCTTCATTGCTCAAGAAGAGTGGCTTAAAGAATCCAAATATTGGCAGAAACTTACACCTCCATCCAGTCGTTATCGCATGGGGATACTTCCCAGATTCACCATCAAATTCTAATGAAACATGGCCGAAAGCAGAGAAGAAAAGCTACGAAGGAGGGATAATGACAGCCATGTCTAAAGTTGTGGCGAATTTTGAAGGATCAGGATATGGTGCAGTCATACAGACACCAGGATTGCACCCTGGAATGTTTTCAGCACTAATGCCATGGGTTTCAGGACTAGATTTCAAGATGAGGATGAGTAAATATTCAAGAACAGCGTATATATTCGCGTTGGCAAGGGACAAGGGATCAGGGGAAGCATTTTCACCATATTCAGTAAGTTACAAGTTGGATCAAACTGATGAAGAAAATCTAAAAGCAGGACTAGAGAAGACATTACGAATCTTGGCAGCTGCTGGTGCAGAAGAGATTGGAACTCAACAAGAAAAAGGGAGGAGTTTGAAGGTGAACGAAGCAAGTTCGAAGGAGTTTGAGAGGTTTGTGAGAGAAGAAAGTTCAATAGAAATTGGAAAACATTCAGTTCCTATATGTTCAGCACATCAAATGGGAAGTTGTAGAATGGGAACTGATCCAAAAACTTCAGTGGTTAATTCCAATGGAGAAACATGGGAAGTACAAGGTTTATTTCTTGGTGATTCAAGTGTGTGTCCAACAGCTATTGGAGTAAATCCAATGGTCACAATTCAGGCCATTTCTTATTGCACTGCACAATCTGTGCTCCAACTTCTCAAGAATCAAAAGTTGGGGTGATATATTGTTTATGTTTATTTAAGAATATGAGAATTCATGATTAGCTAAACATTTATAACTTTCATAGATAATGCTTGTTTGCTGGATTTAATCGAAACACTCATGAGTTGTTCCAATACATTTCTACAAACACCTTATAGGCAATGTTAATTGTGAGAAAATAACTTTATTAAAGACGTATCGTAACTCACCTCAATATATATATTCTTCCAAGAAAACATATGATCCAACAATCGTTTAAATACTTGAAATCTACTTCCACTTTAATCACATTTCGAAGTCTGAATCTTAATTATTCAGAACTTAATCATAAAGTGCATTTGCTATTCTTATTTTACAATCACTTAATGAATTTGATTAAGATCTATAACAAAGTTGTTATATCATTATAGTGATGTATATTAAGAAATTTCATAAATACGACCCGTCATATCAACTCTATTCACTTTCACCCA
This sequence comes from Solanum pennellii, assembly GCF_001406875.1. Lineage (NCBI taxonomy): Eukaryota > Viridiplantae > Streptophyta > Magnoliopsida > Solanales > Solanaceae > Solanum > Solanum pennellii. Next base: position 63,647,166 of record NC_028644.1, read on the forward strand.
CTATCCATAACCATCATTTTAGTTATAACTACCACTATGTCAATTACTATCACCTACAATCCACAACTATCATCATTAACCATTATTTACAAATATCACCACCAACTATTATTAAATTCGTCATCAGTAATTAACACCATATATTGATCATTACTATATATCTTTAACTGCAATCAATATTCACCATTGTCATCAGGTATCAATATCGTTCCACTACTCAGGGGCAAACCCACAGTCATCACTACGAGTGCACGTGCATTCGTTAACTTCAAAAAATTATGTATATGTACGTATATCTATAGACCTTGAGATAGACAATATATTTTATCAGGCACCCAAAGGGAGGATGAATGCAACGTGAAATTTAAAACCACCACTTCACCTAAGACACTTTATCTATTAGTATCATCTAATTTATTTATAGATGAATATCGTAGTTTTGTATATCATATAAATCAATATTTGATACATACTTTAACTAAACACATTATTGTTGGTGGTGCACCCATCGTCTTTAAATCCTGAATTCGCCTCTGCCACTACTAATTATATGTTGTCACCACCAACAACTACAGTTAATCACTATGTCAACAACTATATAGTAAGATACTGCCTATAACCACCATTTCTCATTGATCAGTTGTGAAACGCATACTTCGATATTTGAAAGGATCCCTCCATGATGGTCTCTTTCTCCGACCAATGTCTGATTCTAGTCTGGTAGCCTTTTCAGATGCTGGTTGGATCTCTGACCTTGATGATAGTCGCTCCCAACATGGTTTTGCACTATTTATGGAGGTAACTTGATCAGTTGATCTTCTCGCAAACAAAAGGCAGTAGCCCGCTCAAGCACTGAAGCTGAGTATTGTGCTTTAGCTTTGGCAACTACTGAATTAATTTGGGGACAACAACTTATCAGTGAACTACGTGCTCCTCTTATTGCACCTCCCATAGTTCTTTGCGACAATCTTAGTGCACAGTTTTTATCTCATCCATCAACGATCAAAGCATATTCGTCTTGACTATCACTTTGTCCGAGAGATGGTTGAAAATCAATCTTTGGTGGTTCGTTATGTTTCATCCCAAAATCAAATAGCAGATATCTTTACTAAAGTTGTTGGCACAACTCGGTTCCTCAACCTTAGATCCAAGCTCATGGTTCGATCACGAACATGATCTTGCAGGGGGCTATTAGAGTCCATAGCCTATTTGAATTCAAATATAGTAGTTAGTTTTAAATTCAATTGTCGTAGCTCATTCTTTGTAACAAAAGGATTACTCTTCCTTTAGATTGGACTCTTATACTTACGTCAATATGTACAACATCTATAAATACAATACAATACGGCAGAACAACTATCTGCTCTTAATTTCTCAAAAGCTTCTCGTACTTATTCTTAATAGTTATCACCATCACCAATTGTCAAATGAAAATTTTAAAATGTTTGTCGGTTTATTATTTTTAAACAAGGACATACTTGCTCAATTTTAAATATTGTAAAGACATACGTAGATTCGTTCTGTAAAATAATTAACGTTACACATACTTAGGTCTGTACCAAACTAATCTATATGACATTAGACAACTTTGAAAGAAAGAAGTTTTTGTAGCCAACTTAATGATATTTGATAGATAACGTATACAACAAACATAAGCCAATCTAATGTTATCGTGTTTCTTGTTTAGTCCATTCAAATTAATTCCCCTTTTTTCTTATTTAGTTAAAACCCACTCCTCCAATCACAAATTTAGAAATGTTTGGCTTCTGTTATTAAAATACATTAATTAAAAAAATGTGGTATTAGGTTCGTGTTTCGGTATTCTTCCGTATATATTAATTTTTGATATTGAGTAAAATTGATAATATAAGACAAGAAAACTATCAAAATACTATCATGATTTTGGTGTTGAACGTATCATCACATTATTCATCATTTAGAAAGACGTTTTTTCTCATACGTGCATAAAATCTTCTATACAAGTTTGAAATTCGATAAGATGAGTTCCTATAAGTCACAAATGACGAGATGAAACTAATGGTGTAACCAAAATAAAAAAAATTCAACCACATTTAAGCTAAATAAAACGTTGAAACGTCACACACACACCCCTCCTCTCCCTACCTAACCATAAACGTCACATTTAACTTGTTCATGACCCCTTGCCTATAAATACCACGTAACATTCTCAAGAAGAAGAAAAAAGTTCAGTAACATGTAAATAATATATTCCATAATTCAATTCCTTCTTGAAAGTGAAAATCTTTTATTCTATTTAGGTGAATGATGAAAGTCAGAATCCATCATGGAAAGCACTTGGCTACATTGGACCTGATCCAGATTCTAAGAAGCAAAAACAAGAAAACATGAACTCAAAGAAAAAAGATGATCAACCATTTGGACCACTTTACGAAGGAATCATCAGTCTGAAAAATTCACACAAAATAACATGTGAGAGGCTGAAAAAACTAGGATTTTCTGTATCAAAACCGCATAATTTCAACAACGCGAGGAGAAGCACAGAGTGCCCTGCTTTCACAATAGAATGTGATGCTGTGGTGGTTGGTTCAGGTTCTGGTGGTGGAGTTATAGCTGGTATTCTTGCAAACGCTGGACACAAAGTAGTTGTCCTAGAAAAAGGAAGTTATCTTGCAAGAACTAATCTTTCACTTCTTGAAGGGCCTTCAATGGATCAAATGTACCTTGGAAATGGACTACTAATAACTCAGGACATGGATATCATGATACTTGCTGGATCAACTGTTGGTGGTGGCTCGACGGTTAATTGGTCAGCTTCGATTCAAACTCCACGACATGTACTAAAAGAATGGTCCAAAAATCACAATCTTAAACTGTTTGAAAGTGAACTTGTTCGTAAATGAAGGAAGCTTCATGATGATAAGAAGAAGCAGAAAAACAGCTAAGAGATAGCTAGAAAGAGGAAGAAGAAGGAGTTAAGAAGAATAAGGAAGAGTAGTATATTTCTGGTGTAAAGTACGTGAGCAACATGTACAAACAGAGCTGTATATATAGCTCTTCATTATGCCAAACTACTAACAACTTTGTAACTAACTATTTGAAAAGTAGTTATAACTAACTTTATGTAAAAGACTATTCTACCCTTTCTAAATTCTACAACTTTTCTATATTACAACACTCTCCTTCAAGCTAGGAGGTGCAAAAATATTCAAAACCCCTAGCTTGGATAACAAGTGTTCATGTTGTAGTCTAGATAACCCTTTGGTCAATACATCAGTTGGTTGTTCTTTGGTATGAATGTACTCCACTTTAATCAGTCCCTTTTGTAATTTTTCTCTTATGAAATGGCAATCAATTTCAATATGTTTGGTCCTTTCATGGTATACTGGATTAGCAGCTATTTGAATAGCAGCCTTGCTGTCACTGTAAACTTGAACTGGTACTTGAACTTTAGTACCTACTTCCTTCAACAATCCCAGCAGCCACACTAATTCTGAAACAGTTGAAGCCAAGCTTCTATACTCAGCTTCAGCTGAGCTTCTTGATATTGTTGTTTGCTTCTTTGCCTTCCATGATATTAATGATCTACCAATCTTAACCATATACCCTGTCACAGACTTCCTAGTGAGTGGACAAGATGCCCAATCAGCATCACAGAATGCAGTAACTTGTCCATCTGAATCACTTGCCAATAACAGTCCTTGACCAGGTTGTTGCTTTAGGTATCTGATCACCCTTAATGCAGCATCCAGATGAGACCTTTTTGGTTGCTGTAAAAATTGACTCAATGTTTGAGTACTGAATGATATATCTGGTCTTGTCATATTCAAATACAACAGCTTGCCTATTATCTTTTGATATGTTGTTTGATCAATCAAAGGATCATCTGATTCTGCTTTCTTCACATGCTCATCATATAGTTTAGATGTTAGTTTGACATTGATGTCAATAGGTGTTCCTGCAGGCTTAGCTGTTGTCAATCCAACCTCAGCTATAAGTTCCAGTGTATACTTCCTTTGATGCATCAATATGCCAGCTGCTGATCTGGTAAACTCAATGCCTAGAAAGTATTTTAATTCTCCTAAATCTTTCATCTTGAATGCTTGTTGTAGTGCCTTTTTTGTGTCTTCTATTAGTTTAAGACTGCTGCCAGTAATTAGCATATCATCAACATAAACCAACACTAATATAGTTCCTTCTTCTGACTGATTAATTAACAAGGAATAATCATGTTGACTTTGTTTGAACTTGAGATTGCTAAGAGCTTCAGTCAATTTTTGATTCCATTGCCTTGGAGCTTGTTTCAGACCATATAGGGACTTTGTTAGTCTACATACTTTCTCCCCCTGACCAACAAATCCCTGAGGTAGTTGCATATAAATCTCATCATCCAAATCACCTTGAAGAAAAGCATTGAATACATCCATTTGATGAATATGCCAATACCTAGCTGCTGCAAGAGAAACAATGGTTCTGACTGTCACCATTTTATCAACAGGTGAGAAGGTCTCCTTGTAATCAATCCCTTCTTGTTGAGAATAACCTTTAGCCACTAACCTTGCTTTGAGTCTCTCTACTTCTCCTGATGACTTGTATTTAACCTTATAAATCCATCTACACCCAATGGCCTTCTTCCCCTTTGGTAGATCAGTAAGCTCCCAAGTATGATTACTTTCTAGTGCTTGAATTTCATGTTGCATGGCCTCTATCCATCTTTTATCTTGAACAGCTTCTAGATAAGACTCAGGTTCCTTAATAACAGAGGTGGCTGCAATATAGCTTTGGTATGCAGGAGAAAGATGATCATAACTCATGTACTTTCCTAAAGAGTACATGACATCTTTATCAACAGTTAAGGACACAAAGTCTTTCATCCAAGTTGGTTTGAGTTTCTGTCTAGTAGACCTCCTATGAGTAGTAAGACTTGCAGACTCTTGATTCATCTCATTATCTACCACATCACCAGTTGGAGATTGTTCTACCTCATCAATAGAAGACAATATATGAGTCTCATGAGACACATTATCATCATGAGACACAGTAGTAGGAGGACACCTGGGAATCACAGGACTTATACACTGTACCTCACTACTTAGCATGTCTGAAATTTGCATAGGATCCACAAACACTCTTTCTTGTAATGAAGAATCTAATTTTGTAAAAGGAAACACATCTTCTCTAAACACCACATCTCTACTTGTGAAGAATGATTTATCAGTTAGATCAAGAAGTAGATATCCCTTTTGTAACTCTGAATAACCCATAAGAACTGCTGGTCTTGATCTAGGCATCAACTTATCATGTTCTGTTAGAAGTTTAGCAAAACACAAGCATCCTAGAGTTTTGACATGAGATATTGATGGTTTACTACCATATAACCTTTCATAAGGAGTATTAAACTGTAGAACACTACTTGGTAACCTATTAATGATATATGCAGCAGCCAACAAACACTGACCCCAATATCTGATAGGAATATGAGCTTGAAGTCTCAAAGCTCTGGTAACTTCAAGTAAGTGTCTATGCTTTCTCTCAGCAACCCCATTTTGCTGAGGAGTGTATGGACATGATCTTTGATGTAGGATCCCCAATTCTGTAAATAGCTTGTGACAATCTGAGTTTACAAACTCAGTACCATTATCAGTCCTCAACACTTTAACCCTCTTTCCAAACTGAGTTTGAACATATTGCAGAAACATTCTAATTGAGACACACACAGCAGATTTATGTGAGAGTAAAAACAGCCAAGTTACTCTTGAAAAATCATCTACAATTGTAAGAAAATACTTCTTGCCATCAACAGTAGGTGTATTATAAGGACCATTATCAGTCCTCAACACTTTAACCCTCTTTCCAAACTGAGTTTGAACATATTGCAGAAACATTCTAATTGAGACACACACAGCAGATTTATGTGAGAGTAAAAACAGCCAAGTTACTCTTGAAAAATCATCTACAATTGTAAGAAAATACTTCTTGCCATCAACAGTAGGTGTATTATAAGGACCCCAAAGATCAACATGAAGTAGCTCAAAACAAGCAGTACTTTTAATGCTACTGTTAAGAAACACATTCCTTGTTTGTTTAGCAAATGGACATACAATGCACTTAGAAATGCTACATGTACTTTGCTTATTTACTGAAAACATTCTTGCAAGCACTGTGGATGATACATGACCCAATCTTCTATGCCATAGCACCATGTCTGTCTCTTTGACATCATGAGCAACAAATGCAGCCTCAACTTCCTTTTCTTGATCATTACACTGAGTAGTCAAATGCTTTATTAGCAAGTACAATTCTCCTTCCTCCTTACCAACTTCTTTCACCTTCCCACTGTAGAGTTCCTGGAAGACACAAAAATGAGGAAAAAAGGTAACAGAACACCCTAGTTCCTTAGTAATCTGACTTACTGATAACAAGTTATACTTGAAATCAGGTATGTGAAGCACATTTGATATAACACTCCTTGTTGATAAACTACAAGACCCAATGTGAGACACCTGGGTAGTAGTACCATTAGGTAGATATACAGGCCTAGATACTTCAAGTTCATGCACAGTGTTGTTAGTCAACATATTCAAACTAGACACCATATGATTTGTTGCACCAGTATCTATAATCCACAAGTTACTGTGTTCAGAAACAAAGGATGTTTTACCTGTATTGTTTGCAGTATTACACACAGCAGTTGTAGGCTCAGACTTTTGTTGAATCATTTTTAGAATGTGATCATATTGATCCTTTGTAAATGTACAACCCTGAAGCAACTGTTGAACCTCTTTCTCTGCTGGACTCACTATTCTATTAACACTGGGAGTCTCTGATGAAGACTGATATTGCTCAGATATATTTCCCCATCCTGGTGGAGGAACATTGGTGTTCATTCCATAAGTGAGATTTGCATGTGTTAACTGTGTCTGACTATAGTTGTTATTACCAGTATTACCATATGCAGGTGAAGTTCCTTGCACTTTTCATTTAGACTTAAAATCAGGAGGGTAGCCTACAATCTTGTAACAAAATTCTTTGTTGTGACCCTTACATTTGCAAAAATCACATATCAACAATGTGTTCCTTTTCAATTTCTGACTTACATTGGAGCTGCTACTGGCTTTAGAATAAAGAGCAATTGACTCCAATGCAGCTGAAATACTATTAACACTACTCACTACAGCCTTTTGACTTTCATCACCAACTATCATAGCATAGGCATAGTTAATTGATGGTAATGGATCCATCATCAAGATTTGACTCCTTGCTTGATGATAGGAGTCATTTAAACCCATTAGAAACTGGTACAACTTCTGCCTATTCATGTGAGCAACAAAACCTTTGGATATATCACAGTTACAACAGGGAGATGGCACCAACACTTCAAACTCATCCCACAAGCTTTTCAGCTTTGTATAATACATAGAAACAGAAACAGTACCCTGCTGCAGTGAAGCAATATCTTTGTGTAGAGTATAAGTTCTAGAGCCATCTACTCTATCAAATCTTTCTTTTAGATCAGTCCAAACATCAAAAGCAGTAGAAGCAAATGCAATACCACTTAGTAAACTCTTGGATACAGAATTCATTAACCATGACAAAACAATAGCATTTACTCTTTCCCATTGCCCCCACATTTCCTTACCAAACATCTCCTTTATAGCAGTTCCATCAATCAAACCTATCTTATTTCTTCCTAGTAGAGCTATCTTCATAGATCGACTCCACAAAGTGTAATTCTCAACACCAAGCAACTGAAATGAGATAATACTCATACCACTAACATCAGTAGGATTAAGAAACAAAGGATGGTTATAATTGGTACCTTGACTCTGCCCAGAACTGACTTGTGAAGAATTGTATGCACCTGATTTGTTTTCAACTGAATCTGCATTTTCACCTATTGCCATTTGAGACTTGAAAAACAATGACTCAACTGTAATTCAACAAACTGGAACTTAAAGACCTTTCCAACAAAAACTTGTAACACTTGTGAATCTGTGAATCAGTAACTGATTCTTTGATCTTGCGATTTCTTCAAAAAATAAAACTGTGAATCTATGAATCAACTGTGATTCTTTGATTCTGTGGATTCTCCAGCTTCATCAGTGTTTACTGAGAAGCACAAGGCTCTGATACCATGTTCGTAAATGAAGGAAGCTTCATGATGATAAGAAGAAGCAGAAAAACAGCTAAGAGATAGCTAGAAAGAGGAAGAAGAAGGAGTTAAGAAGAAGAAGGAAGAGTAGTATATTTCTGGTGTAAAGTACGTGAGCAACATGTACAAACAGAGCTGTATATATAGCTCTTCATTATGCCAAACTACTAACAACTTTGTAACTAACTATTTGAAAAGTAGTTATAACAAACTTTATGTAAAAGACTATTCTACCCTTTCTAAATTCTACAACTTTTCTATATTACAACAGAACTATGCAAGGAGGCTATGAAGATTGTGTGAAAAAAATTGAAGATGAAGGGTTTCAAAACATGATTATGAGAAAAGGGTGTCAAGAATTAGGGTATCCAGTGGAAACAATCCCTACGAACGCGCCCTTGGATCATTACTGTGGATGGTGTGGCTTTGGTTGCAAAGATGGGAAGAAAAAAGGCACAGCTGAGACATGGTTAGTCGATTTGGTGAAATCAGGCAACGGTGCAATACTTCCTGAATGTGAAGCATTGGAAGTGATCCATGAAGAAAAGAATGACAATTCACTAAAACACAAAGCCATTGGAGTTACTTTTGCATTTCAAAATATTGAAGGGATGAGAGAAATTTGTATGGTGAAATCAAAAGTCACAATAGTAGCTTGTGGTGCTCTTACCACTCCTTCATTGCTCAAGAAGAGTGGCTTAAAGAATCCAAATATTGGCAGAAACCTGCACCTCCATCCCTGGGGATACTTTCCAGATTCACCATCAAAATCCAATGACATATGGCCAGAGGCAGAGAAGAGAAGTTATGAAGGCGGAATAATGACAGCAATGTCTAAAGTCGTGGCAAATTTCGAAGGATCAGGATATGGTGCAGTCATACAGACAGCAGGATTTCACCCTGGCATGTTTTCTGCACTAATGCCATGGGTTTCAGGCCAAGATATCAAGATGATGAGCAAATATACAAGAACAGCATATATCTTAGCGTTGGCAAGGGACATTGGATCAGGGGAAGCATTTTCACCATATTCAATATCTTACAAGTTGGATCAAATCGATCAAGAAAATTTGAAAGTAGGCCTAGAGAAGACACTAAGAATCTTGGCAGCTGCTGGTGCAGAAGAGATTGGAACTCAACAAGAAAAAGGGAGGAGTTTGAAGGTGAACGAAGGAGTTTGAGAGGTTTGTAAAAGAAGCAAGTTCAATGGAAATTGGAAAACATTCAGTTCCTATATGTTCAGCACATCAAATGGGAAGTTGTAGAATGGGAACTGATCCAACAAATTCAGTGGTTAATTCCAATGGAGAAACATGGGAAGTAGAAAGTTTGTTTCTTGGTGATTCAAGTGTGTGTCCAACAGCTATTGGAGTGAATCCAATGGTCACAATTCAGGCCATTTCTTACTGCACTGCACAATCTGTGCTCCAACTTCTTAAGAATCAAAAGTTCGGGTAAAACAACACTCCTACAAAGGAAACCATGAAGAATTGTTTGTTGAATGTATTATCTCTCCCTTGAACTTATGAGTTGAAGGATAGAGTAAGTTATTGGGATATATACTATAATCAAGAATTTAGATATAACATTAATTATAATAGTTAAAAGCCTAAGCGGAAGAACATTTGTAATATGTATACTATTAAGCATGAGTTTAGATATAATACTTATTATTAAAAGTTGATTATTTAATTTTAATAAAGTTACAAATAGATCATATATTAGTTGATTCATCATTTACTTGTATAACAGATATTATAGTGTGGTTCAGGATCGAGTCAAAGTCAGGACTTGGATCCCTAGTAGGGTTGTGTTGGGATCGTAGTTGTATCCTAAGCCAAAGCTCAGGAATCAAGGGTCAGGTCGGATCTTGAGTCAGGGTCATCTAGGTTGGGGTCCAAGTTTTGATTGGGTCAGGGATCGAGTCTCGGGTCAGGAGCAAAACTTTGATAAGAACATCAAAAGTTTGACAAATTTTATAATTGTTGGAAGTTACATGTGTTGCTCTTAGCATAATGAAAATGACTTTGAGCTTACATGTGTGGCTAATACTCTTCCACTTATAATGAAAATCAGAAGAAGAAAAAAGACAAAAAAGTAAGTCCAATACTATACTACTCCTATCTTGTATAAAAGATATTTATGTAACTTTAACTTTATTCATGCACAATTTCTCTATGTATTTTTGTTCTTCCACCATGAAACCTTGTACTAGAGGTTTATCTACAAATCTTAAAGCTCCAATCTTGATTTTGAAGAACTCAAAATCAGCTTCATTTGTGAAATGGGCACCTCTCTTTAAGTTTTCTCCAGTTGTTGCTTTATCTACTGCTCGTTGTAGTCATTCTACAGTTCATGCTCCATCATCACCAGTTATTCAATCGGATTCTAATTCAACTGTGCTTCATATTCCTGAAGAAAAATTTGAAGGGGTAGAGAAAACCCTAGAAAAGGTGACATTTTTTTTGCCCTTTAATTTGAAAATTTTCACTTTTTGTGATTTTCTTGAAATTCTTGGGTTGATTTCTTGCAGGTGATTTATAGCTGTCGGTTTTTCGCGATTCTTGCAGTTTGGGGTTCCTTGATTGGATCTTTTCTTTGTTTTATAAAGGTTTAGTCTTTAACCCTTTTGTATTTTGATTATTCTTTTTACTTTGGTTATGCACTGGTGTTGAGTTTCATTTCTTGTTGTTAAGTTAAAAGGATGATGAGCATCCCGGTGCAATAGCTCTCGTGCATCCAGGGAAGGGTTGGATCATAAGGGTCTAACTGTACGCAGTCTTATCCTGCAATTCTGCAGGAGGTGTTACCACAATTCGAACCCATGACCTCCTCGTCATATAACAATAACTTTATTAGTAATGTCAAGGCTCCCTTTCAAGTTGTTAAGTTTTACCACAACTTGACCTATGAACTCGTGGTCATATAATAGTAACTTTATCAGTAACGCCTAGGCCCCCCTTCAAGTTGTTAAGTTTAATAGAACTAATAATTTAGCTAGAGAGTCCTTTATCTGGATTGTTGGAGTGAATTAGACTGAACTTGTGGTGTTGTCTATCCCTTTTCTTTTTACATGTTTTTTGAACTTTATATGATGTATGAGACATTCATACATCTCCCTGCTACTACTGTTTCGAATTTTATGTCTGCCACTGCAAGCCTGTGCTGATAAAAAGAAGAGTATGTAATTCAGTTGTTGTTAAGTACAATATTTCTGGATTAATGTCAAAAGCCTCTAGGCTTTGATATTTGTCTATGATAAAATATAACCTTCTAATGGTATATTAATGTCCAGAACATACTAGTAAATGATTAGACTAACTTGTTTCTCCATAAACAGGGTTGTTCATGTGTGATTGCATCATTCCAAGGGTACTTTGCAAGCCGAGCTAACGTTATTGTGCATCTTGTCGAAGCTATAGGTGTGTCATTAATTATTACTTGTGTTCCTTCTCGTAAATGTAGTCTATTTATCTTCCTTTTGATCTGATGATTACAATATTGCAGAGTAGCTCCCGATGCACGTTATAGTTTTATGCTGTCTTCCTCCTTGAATATTCATCCTTTGCTCTAATATGTTTTATGATTTCTATCATACCACAATCTTTTAGTTTCAATTTTACTAGTTTAAGAAGTTCTTGACGATGTATTATATTTCCTCTAGATATATACCTGTTAGGAACAGTGATGTTAGTCTTCGGTATGGGTCTCTATGAGCTCTTCATCAGCAATCTTGACAAAGGAAAATCAATGTCAGGGGAGACTACTCCATATAGATCAAATCTCTTCGGCATGTTCACTCTAAAGGTTAGTTTCAGTAATTTGGAAAGTGTTTTTATGAGCTATCAATTTGTGTCAATACTAAGTAGCATATGCACAACTAAGTTTTCTGGTTTTATATGTTGTAGTTGCTCCTGAAATTTCTTGCTCTGTGTCGATGCAATTCATTGAGTTACCTAATTTTCAGATTCTCATGCTATGTTGTTAGTTCTCTTCAAAAGTCTAGGTGTATGTCAAATCCTCTATAAGTACTGTGATTTTGGAGTATCTGACACGGTTACAGCAACATTTTGGAGAGTCTGAGCAACATAGATCTCATGCACTTATTAGTACTTGTTTTTATGATCACCAATGTCTAGCTCCTCCAAGTTAAACGGAAAAATCTTCGAAGGAATGAACTCAAGTAGTAGTTATAAATGATGGAAAAGTAAATAGAAAGCATAATACATAAGCAGACACTCGAACATGGTCTCAGATGGCAAGTAAGCACTCTAACTTTGGGAGTGCACATCTAGACACTTCAAACTTGGTCATCTAACAACTAAATACTTCAACTCATCCTCATTTTTTCTCAAACAAACTCGACCTGACGTGACGCATAAACTTTGGAGGTGTCTAGACGATCGTTATGTAAGTTTCAATGTATAGCAGAAACGAGTTGAGATGTCTAGATATGCATACTCAAAGTTGGAATGCTTACTTGCCAGTTGAGTGCTTAAATAAAAACTGAGAGATTTCCATCAAGTAGTCCATTTGGTTCTTTCTTGCTTGAATGATTCTCTCCACACAATGTGATTCTTGCTTTCTACATGTTACTAAATTGCCAGGAACGACCGAGATGGTTGGAAATAACTACTGTGAGCGGGCTAAAAACCAAAATCGGTCATGTTATCGTGATGCTTCTTCTCATAGGTTTGTTTGACAAGAGCAAGAAGGCTGTTATACATTCACCATTTGATCTACTTTGCTTTGCAGCTTCTGTGCTTCTTTGCTCTTGCTGCCTCTATCTGCTTTCAAGACTCACTGATGAGAACTAAGCATTTTATAATGGAATGCTATGGTATGTTTTACATGTACATATTTCCATGTAAAAAGGGGCAGCCCCGTGCACTACTGCTATGCACAGAATCTGCAGAAGGATCGGACCACAAGGGTCTATTGTTCCTATGTATATTACACAAATGCAATGCATAATATAAACATCTTTTGTGTCAAACGTGGAGCTCTCTTTTATTTTCTTCGTGGTATAACTTATCGCGAGATTTATAACATTTAGCTTTTCTACAATAAAAAAGTGTTAAAATATCACAATTAGATTCTACTACGGATGTCTCTTAAAAGGTATAAGTCTTAATTGAGGTATTTAGGATGGAATTTCGTGTCCACTTTAGACAGTAGACAATATGTCATGTGAACAACAACCTTTACTATAAATAGTTATTTGTTGTTTGTTGTGTCTCACGTCAGAGTGGAGCTACCATTCTACTACTCTAGTTAAGTAGTTTGCAAAACTTTATAATCTCTATTCGTCTTAAAAATACACTTTATATGTATAATCTTATACAGAATCAGGGATGGTTCAATAGAAAATATAACCTAAAGTCGAAATATATTACTTCCTATGTTTAAAAAAGAATAACATTTTTTTCTTTTTAGTCTGTTTTAAAAAGAGTGTTCTCTTTCTTTTTTTGTAACATTTAGCTTCAGTTCTCCACGTGACATGTTTAAGGTCACAAGATTAAAGGATAATTTTGCACATTTGATATAACTTTAATTTAGGATCACAAGATTCAAAAGTCTTCTTTATTTTCTTAAATTTCGTGTCAAATCAAACTAGGTCACTCTTTTTTAAATGGATGAAGTATTTTTATTTGAAAGACGTTGATAATTATAGTAGATTTTGTGAATATTCACAAACAACAAATTTAAATGTACCATTCAAGTAACTGAAGGTTTAATAATTAAAATGCTTCGCAGAAGTCTCAAACAAAGTATTAATTCTAAACCCTTCATTCTTGAAAGAACAATTTTTTTACTTAAAAAAATATCATACAATGCTTATATTTGAAAAGAGGCAAAGTATTGTTAGTATATTTTAGCTTTGTTGTCTTAAAATCTCATTTAATCATCAAAATATTTATAAATTATTGTATTCTCCTTCTCTTTTTCTAAAAATAGTACAGAATATCGAATTCTTATCCATAGATAAAAATTCAGATAGTAAATCGACTCATTCTATTTTAAGTCGATTTTTAAAAAAAAAAAAAATCAAAAGAGTTATGACAAACTAACTGTAAGCATCCAAATCTAGGGGCCACCATAAATTGGTTTTTGTGGAAATTTCATTATCTAAAATACCAAATTCCACAATTTTTTAATTATTATTTTTTGATTTCTTTCTTATTTTGTCTTTTTGCTTTCCAGATCATTTTGCAAAAATTGCATCATTCGGTGGCAAATACAGCTCAAATATACATTTAATTATTTTCTGTCTTTGTGCAATTTATCTTATTTCTCAATCTATAACCTGTAATTGAGTAACTTAATATAATTTTTTTCCTTTTTTTCTTATTTGTACCAAAGAATTTAAACTTCATAGTCATAATTTTTCAAGTTGTTGTGATCATTTATCATTTATAGTTTAAGGTATTAAAAATATTATCTTTTTCTTTAATTAGTTATTATTATCTTCACATATTTTCTTGGAGCACCTTTAACTTTTTTTCGTGAACAAGCGTATATATACATATATATATAAAAGACTCGAAATTAATATTTTTATCTACTCTAATATTATATTAAAACATACTTTTATTTGTTTGATTATCATCTTCATAGAAAGAAAATATAGATACATCATAAGAGTACAAAATTTTAATAATCTTAGTGTTTGTTTTTTCTTTAATCATCTTAGTATAATGCTAATATTGTCTATGTTTTAGTACCTTATTTATTACTCCTTCCTAAAAAAAAATTGTCATAATTTTCTTTTACTTCTTTTAGAATTGACCATCATTTTAACATTAAAAATTAATGAAATAATTCTTGAAAAATGAAAACAGTGCAACAATTTTATAATGGAGAAAATCATAAGATCTATTACTACAACTATACAATAAAATAATATAATCTAATTATAGAAAATGTGTGATTAACCTCAAATCTCCCCATCCCCACATAAACCTCTTGAAAATCAAAACATATAAACATTTCCTCACTTAACCATAAAAGTTGCTCCCCCCACCCCACCCACCCCCACAAACACCAAAATGTCTCTCTCTTTCAACAAACTTGAAAATCCACTAAAACAGTTAAAGAGTTGACTAGTTGAGTTATTACAAATCAAGAATTGATGCCTATATTTCCAAATATTTCTACCACCAAACTATATATCCTTTGAGTAATCTTCAAGTTTTCTTTGTAAAACCTCTCTTTTTTTCTACTTTTATTCTTCTTTACTCATTGAAAAAACACAACTCCATAAAAAGAAAGAAAAAAAAAAGTGTTATGGGAAATCATCAATTCATTTATCCAATTTTTATCTCTTTTATCACTACCCTTGGCCTTGTTTCCATCTCTCTATGCATAGCTGCTGAATTCAAGAAAACAAAGGTAAGTTTTTTCATTTTTTCGATAAAGTTTGTGTACATTCTATCCTTTCATACTCTGCGATTATATCGGATATGTTGTTGTTGATTCATTTTTTTTCTCAATTGGATTTTTTTGGTTTGATTGAATTTTTTCTTTCTTAATTTGTAGAAGGAAGATCTGAGGTTTGATGGGAAATTGTGTTACTTGCCAAAAAGTGTAGCTTTTGAATTGGGAATTGGAGCTTTAATTTGTTTAATTATAGGTCAAGTGATTGGGAATTTGTTGATATGTAGAAATGTCTTCTCAAAGGATCATCAAAACAATTCAAAGACTAACAAGAAGCCTACCGTTACTGGCCTCATTTGTGTTATCTCATGGTAGGTACTCCATCCATTTCTAAAATCAAATTTTTTTTCGAGTTTAAATTATATACATCGCGAATATGAGAAAGAAAATTATTATATACTTAACACATAAGCATTCTTGAGAAAAAGTAAAAACTACTACATTTTAAAAATAAGACAGGATAATTGCTATAACGATAATGATGATCTTATATAAAAATTCTTTATATTAGTGATATAAATCATTTAATACTTTTATCAGGTCTAAATAAGGGAAAATTATGAAATTTTAATAGAGAAATTCTTATACTTATTCGTTTGATAGAATAGGAATTAGTATTGAAGTGGCAAGGTACGAGTATTGAAGCAGTATGTGCAACATATGCAAATGGATATTTGAACCTAAATTAATTCTAAGAATTTTCTTTTCTTATTTTTATTGATAAGGTTTCTCTATTTTTTTGATGAGAAATAATTTTGCTTGTAGGCTATAGTTACCCGCCTATAAAAGAATTATAAGTTCCAATATTAATTTCTTAAAAGTTCATTGCTACCTTCTATGTATAAAGCAAATTAATTTATAAAATATTATTACCGTCTTTTCTTGATTCACATTTGGATAAATTTCTCATCAAAATATCTTTACCGTTCATTTTTACTCGTTAGAATAATAATTTTATATTATCGCATTTTGAATATAATAAATTTAATATTTTGAGAAATGACTATATTCTTGTAGGATGAGCTTTGTGATGGCAACAATTTTAATAGGAACTAGCATTAGCATGAGCAAAACCCAACCACTTGGTGAAGGGTGGCTGGATGGTGAATGTTACATAGTCAATAATGGTGTCTATATTATTTCAGCTATTTTGGTATTTATAACTTTGATCACAGCACTTGGTCCCCTCATCTTCAAAATAAGAAAGAAGGACCAAGCACAAACAAGATGGCAAAATACCTCAACAAGTTGAATAGATAAAAGAAAAAATATATATACAAATAGATGAGAAATTAAAATGCATATAGACTTTCTTAGCAAACAACTTTTTTCTTATTCTATTTTTATGATAGAGATAGAGAATCAATGCTCTCCAACCTCCTATAAAAAAAGCACATAACATCCAACTTCCATATACAAATGTGTTATCTCTCATTTCTTTTTATAATTATTATATTCAGATCGGACTTATACATACCTCAACTGACTTTATGAAGTACATGTTACCTTCTATGACTTTATGAAGTACATGTTACCTCCTACCTCCTACGTGTCAACACCCCTCACTCTCCGTTTTGGGGCTGGGGTAAGGGGTGGGGGATGGAAGGAGAAGGACGTGAAGAACTATGTTTTATGTGGTCCCTTTTAATATAAAAGAAAAAAAATGGAAATGCACACTTTTTTTTTCTTCCCCTATACACATGGTGGTGATGTGTTATAAATTGCAAATTAGTACATTGAGATCGTGAGATGTATAATTAATATATTTCATGGAGTCAGAAAATGCACGTGGCCAGCAGAAAAATCCTCCACCATCTCTGGAGACTTTTGTCAATATAAAGAACTTGTCTAAGAATATCTTTCTAAAAAAAATTAAAGAAGCTAAATTAGGGGACCAGTTCCTCTCCAAGAATCCTGTTCGTATTCACTGAATACGACCATATATATGTAATTATTTATACAAAAGTGTCTACTTATGTTTTTAAATACTGAAGAGAAGACAAGTTCATTTCCTCAGTCTAATTTGAGATAAAAGAAACTAACAGACAACTTACACATAAAATCTTCATCTGACGAGATAACAAGTGAACTGATTGAAAAACTCTAATCTCCACCGGGGTATCCATACACGATGGCAATAGTTGTGTAAAGCATGTAGAAAAACCTGGCTCGCTGGACCAAAAAAAAATTGAACCAGCCATGAATGACAATACCAAATACACGTGCAACTGTAGTAATTGGTAGTTTGGTAACATTTGGTAAAGAACTCCTCGGCAAATGTCAAACTAGCGGGAGATTTGCTCTGCCATTGCGTTGAATACTGCAGAAAACAACATAACCAGACATCATGCAGAACTCCAATGAATATATTACATCCTCATGTGCGCTCCTCCACGGCCCCTACCGCCATAGTTATTAAACCCCCTTCCCCAACCATAGCCATATGCACCACGGTGCCCACCATTTCCAGGCCCATAGCCATATGCACCACGGTGCCCACCATGTCCAGGCCCATAGCCACCATGCCCAGGCCCAAAGACACCAGGCCCAGGCCCATAGCCACCATTCGCATAAGGCCTTTGTTGATGGTTACCGAAAGTCTGGAGGCAATAATAAAAAAGGACCGACTTGTTAGTTACTGTCACTAGTGTGAAATAGTAATTGATCAAAACTCAGTGAATATTTAGTTGAGGGGTAGACGAACCTCACTATCCTGCCTCATCCTCTGAGAAATGCGATTCTGTCCATTCCTACCTCCACGAGCAACTGTATTGCGGGATATATTATCAAAGAAGTCATCCTTATTATAGGCAGGCTGTGCAGAAATCAGAAGGAGAATTAGATGATCAAAAACTTAAATCGCTTATGGCAATCATATTATATGAGTGATACGACTCGAAGGCTGGTAAAGAGGAATACAATGCAAAATAACATGTTGATAATTCGATTATACGTGCTTAAAATGCTTGACACCTACTTTGGGATCGGCATTAGACTCCAAGCCATGATCTACTTCATTCCCCTTGTCCTCATTGACCAAAGCAATATCCACACCTTCCATCTTTTTAGCTGTTTGCTTTGCTTTTCCTAGATAACCCCACACCTCATCTTTGTTGAACTTCTCATTCATTGCAACAAAATCAAACTCTTCGGTAAACTCTGAAGATGATTGCAACTGCAAAAGTTCAACACAAAAATAAATTCATAAGCTAGATGGTCACGAAATTGCTGCCAAAGGCAGGAACATATTTTGACAAGGAAGAAACATTTATAAAGCAAAGGTAATTTGCATTGTTACAGAATCATCGTTCGTTTTGGAACACTTTTGGAAAAGTATGGATCTTCAAAACCCTAAACTTATTGATAACAGAGACTCTTAAAGAAGCTATGTTTGATGCAATTCCCACCCTTTAGGTATTATGCCTGAAGAATGCAGGAGTGTTACTATAAGTTAATTATTCTCGTTTAAATGTTAAACCTGGCATCCAGTGGACTTGCCACTACAAATCATAGAATAAGGTAATTGAACTACATAAGGCAGAAATGGTTCTATATCAATAATTACAGTAAAATTCAACCAGACACTGGTCAAAAAAATGAAGAGCAAATAACCTTCTTTGCAGCAGGTGGCAGTGGCAGCAATGGCGCTTGGACTGCTGAAGTAGTAAATGATAACGAGGGATTCTGAGGTTCTGAGCTGAGAACACCAAGGTCCTTCTGATCTAAATATAATTGCCCAGAAAAACTAGGTAGAGATAACTGATCCGGAGTTAGCAATCTGGGGGGTTGTTGTGGAAAGACACCTGATGAGGAATCTACAACTGGGGATACAGGATATAAAGGTGAAGCATTAGACCCTATTCTAGAAAAGATTGGGGCACCAGAGTTGCCCACAGTTTGACTAGATTGGGGAAATGCAGGAGTATATGCATAAGAAGACATGGAAGAGGTTACAGATAATAAGGGAGATACAATGTTAGTAGTGGGAGCCATAGGAAGTTGCTGTGGTGCAAGACCTTGTCTGCTAGTTAAAGATAAAGAATTTGCAGTGGTAACCACAGGCCCTGGAGCTACGCTTTTTGGTAGAACAGCTGAAGTGAAATGTTCAGGGCCTTGGAGTGGGTAAGCCTGCTTCAAATCCTGCATCATCACATGTGAAGCAGAAGGTGGAAGAGAATTTTGTGGAGCATGGTGACTGCTAGCGGGTTCACTGTATCTTTGCTGGTAAGAGGGAGCTGCATAAGAACCCATGTTGGATTGAGTTGCCTGAGAAGCGCCATATTCAGTCTGGTTTACCGATTGATGCAAAGGTGGCACACTATTCAAGGAAGCAGGTCCCTTGTAAGAGCCATATTCAGTAAAAGATCCACCATTAAGTGACACCGATTTTGAAGAGCTTGGGGAGACTCCAGCATAGCGTGACTACAGAAATCAAAATAGCATTGTATTAGTGTGGAAGAAAAATAAAATCTAGCAACTACTATCAGATTTTTGGGTACATATTATCAGCATAATCTCCCATGCAAATTTAACAATAGATAGTTTAAGGCATCATCTATTGCGAATAAAGCAGATTAAGCACCTGAATAATTGCAGGATCATTATCCAACGATTCTTCCACTTGAGGAGATGGCGAGGATTTTACTTGCAAATCCTGAAAGGGAAGATATTTTTCTTAGAATCAACCTTCAAAGGCAAAGAGAGAAAATGCTGATCTTCTGACTAAAAGGAAACCGATTACCACAAAATCAGTGAAGCACAAACTTTACGAATAAATTGATGCAATGAAGTCACTCCAATTGGTCATTGCAAGGACAACAACCAGGTAGACTTCTTGTATGTAACCTCCTTCCGTTAATTGCCCCACCACCACCCACCTTTTAGGAGCAGAGTGTTATTTTAAAAATGGGAAATAATTTTTCTTTAAACTTTTTTTTTTTTTTTGAGAAAGGTAACAACTTGCATATATAGCAAAAGGCGGCAGTGCCGGCACTTGGGTAGTGTTGAAATGAGTAGTTACAAAGCTCATATAAGAGCCAAAAGGAGACTGTCCAGAACTATAGAGCTGCAATATTACAATTTACCTACTTTGATCTATCAAATCCCTTGTTATCCCCAAAAAGATTGTGTCTACACCAAAAGCAGAAGAGACTAAGAACGCTTCATCCCAATTTTGTGAATGGAGCTGCTTGTATTTTCAAAAATTCTTGAGTTTCTCTATCCAGACTATCCAGCTTATGCAAGCTGGGATCAATTGCCACTAATTCTCACCTCTATATCTTTTTCCAATCTACTTCCAGTTACTAAGTAGATCAAAAGTGGTTCTGGTATGACCCAGCTGATACCTAGGATACAAAAGAACATGTCACATAAAATTGTTGTTTATCTTGTGATAAATTAATAGGTGCTCATTAGTAACCCCATTCAGTCCATATAGAGAACACTTTGAGCAAATCTGGAAACCTCTTCTTCATAATTTATTGTGTGCTCACCAGCCAGGTAATAAAAGAAACCTTGGGAGGGATATTGACTTTCAACTCAGGGTCAGGACCAAAACACTGTTATAGAGGTATTATAGTTTAGATTCCAGCACACAGATGTAACAGTGAAGATTTCTTCGCTGTTCAGCTTCCAACTTGGTTTGTCTAGAACTTCAGAAGTCATCTTGAAAGCTTCCAGAATGTGTAGCAAGTTTGCTACTTAGTTGAGTTCCCCGTCATTTAAAGCTCTCCTAAAAATCAGGTTTCATTTGTGTTGCCCATACCTGATTAACCTTTGGTTGCGGTCGCATGCTAATAGAGTACAGTTCAGAGAAGAGGTTCTCTTTATAGGACTTTGACCCGTCAAAATATCATCCCAAAAATCAGTTTTTAGGCCATCCCAACCTTGACATGTGTTTATTTAAAGCTGGTCATTGATTCCTGATTATTCACCATAAGATGATAGTCAGATACCATATGTGGATCTACTTAGCACTTGCTAATGTTATCCATTGGCTTGGCATAACATACTTTTGGGAGATGAACTTTCTCCAGATTGTGTTTTCTTCAAAATTGGATCTCCATAACCATTTTTGGAAAAGACTCTGATTGTGGAAACTGAAGTTCCTAATGCCCAAACCTCCTTGCTTCTTATTGAGAGTTAGTTTCTCCCATTTCAACAGGTTCCAGCTTCTTCTTTGTTTGTTGTCTTGCCAAAGGAAATCTCTTCTCAACTTATCAATCTTTTCTTCCACACTCCCAGGAATAGGAAATAAACCCATCATATAAGTTGGGAGAGCATCTAGTACTGAATTCACTAGAGTTAGTCTTCCCCCTAATGACAATTAGTGGCTTTTCAGTCTTGCTAATTTTTTGTCACATCTTTCAATTACCTCATTCCAAATCAAATCTCCTTAGATTAGCTCTTTGCACCAACTGGCATCCTAGATATCTAATTGGTAGGGATCCCAACTGACAGTCTAGATTTCTAGCAAGTGCATTGAGCCCATCAACAACCTGATTAACTTGATAAAGATAGCTCTCAATCCAGTTCATATGTAGGCACACAGAGGGCTTCCAATATGGTAAGAATGGCTCTGAGGTGCCTAATCTAAATCACTTGTGCATCACAAAAGATTAGAGTCAACTGGATAAAACAGGTGTGTGATCTTCAGATTGTTGCAATGTTCTTCAAGGATCAAAAGCCCTTGATCCATTTGTTTGAGTAGATGTTCTTAATATGTGGTTGAGGCCTTGCATTGCTAATTGGAAGAAAAAAAAAGGGAGATCGAGGATCCCCTTTTCTTAACCCCCTAGTGAAAGAAACCTTTGGGGCTTCCATTGATTAAAACTGAAAACTTTACAGTTAGATACACCGGTTTATATCTTCTCTAAATCCCATATCCCTCACAATCTTCAAGAGGAAGGACCCATTGACATGATCAGAAGTGTTTTCGACATCAAGTACATACAATTCCAGATCTGTTTCATTTAGTACTGGTAGCTACCAACTCATTTGCTAGCAAGGCTGCATCCAGAATTTGCCTCCTTTTATAAGGCCATCTGATGGTCATTGACAAGTTTCTCAATGCCAGCTTTTGGCCTTTCTGTGATGAGTTTTGAGATAATTTTGTGAACTCCTCCTATTAGGCTTATAGGTCTACAGTCCTTAAGCTCATCTGCTCCATTCTTCTTTTGGATAAGGGCAATGAAAGTAGCATTTACTGAAAATACCAAAAGGTAGAGAATCTACAAAAGGATATGCTTCTCTACAAACTCCACCCAATCATCTATACAAGGAGGAACTTTTTGTGTGCATCAAAAGAAAATGAGGGAATGGAGACTAACTCCTCAATTAAGAGAAACTCGACTCTACTCCTACAAAAGCTCTCTTATTTCTCTCTCTCCAAACAACCCACATTACTGCAAGTGGAGCCATGTTCCAAGCCCTACGTCTTCTCCTCCTCCCATTCTTCCAGCTGAACATCAACTCTTTCACAGTTTTCTGCGTTGCCCATGGAGTGTCAAACCACCTAAACAAATGACAAATCCCAGCATAACCACATGGTTAAACCACAATTTAGCAAGAGACGATCCACATCCTTGCCATCTCCTTACACATGTAACACAAACTAACACAAGCAACCTTCTGCTTTCTAAGATTTTCCGCAGTGAAGATCACCCCTCTAGCGACTAACCAAGTAAAAAACCGAACCCTCCTCGGCAGCTTTGGAATCCATATTGCATTACATGGGAAAACACCTCCTCCCTTACTAAAAGTTTCTCATAGAAAGATTTAACAGAGAACACTCCATTATTTCCAAGCCCCACCACCAAACATCGGGGTTCCCAACCGGATTGACTTCCCTATGTAGTAAGGCTAATAATCTTCATAACTCCAACACTTCCCAATCTTGAAATTCCCATCTAAATCTCAAGTCCGAAAAAGGTCTCCACCTTGTGTCCCACTAAGTTGTAATATTATCGATTTTCTTTGGCAATATATTCAGTACAATCTGTAAAAATCATCTTTCAATAATGTCCCCACACTAATTATGACCCTGAAAATTTACTCTCCATCATCTCCAACCTTGAATGAGATATTTTTCCATAAAATACTCTCATACCTTCAAGAGATTCCTCTATAGACCACACCGGAAAGGCACAGTGATATCTCTAGACCATATTTAACAGCTATTTCCTCCCCCCCCCCCC
>NC_028644.1:63671303-63706894 GCF_001406875.1 Solanum pennellii
TTCCCCCCCCCCCCCCCCAACCCACAAAAGCTTGTACCTCCACCACAAACCTCCATAATCATTTGCCAAGAAAGGCTTTATTAAACACCTTTAAATCTTCAATGCCAAGACCCCCCTATTTTTAAGGAGATGGGATACTGTCCCACTACAGCAAGTAAAATTTCCTTGTCTATCTGCCGCATCCCACATAAAATTTCTCCAATTTTCCAATTTTTCCGTGACAGAAGTTGGAGCATAAAACAAACACATGTATTAAGTAGGGATGCTCGATAGTGTGCTCTTATTGATCACTTCTTTCCAACCTTTCAACAAATATCTCTTATGCCACCTTGTTAATGTCCTCTCAACCCTCTAAATAACCAAATTCCACACTATGTTGTAAAAACCCCAACCCTACATTTCAAAACTTGAACAAGTGATCCAATGTCATTCTTGTATTATTGTTGGTGTATTCTTGTTCGACTGTATCTTTTTGGTTATGTACCCCCATATACACCCTTATTTTTTTGTTGTTTGTATCTGTATTTGACTTTATTTTATTTGACCATATTTTGTGATGTATTCTTGTTTAATTCTATTTTTGTGGTTATGAACCCCCTATACACACCCTTGTATCAACGGCGAAGACTTTATCTGCTAAATCGCTGCTTCAATGGCAGACGAAGTTCTAAATGGTTTCAATGGTGGGCGAAGGTTTTATCTTATCAAATGAAATGAAGCTTTCATGGGTGATTACAATGAATTTTTTAAATGTATCTGCAACAGGAATAATCTAACACTCCCTCAAATTATTTTTTAAGTCCTCGCCCTGCCTGTGGCTGAAACCAAGTGAGAACTTGGCCTATATCATCCAACTGGGTCTCAACTGCATCACAAGGATCAAGGTAACATCTGCAAACAATCAGTGAGACACCAATATTGTCCCTACACCCCCAACCAAAGAATCAAAACCCTTCAAGTAACCCTCCAAAACAGTTCGATCCATCATCCTGCTCAAAGCTTTCAAACTTAGAATAAACAGCAAAGAAGATAAAAGGTCCCCTTGTTTTATATAAGTCAGTTGTAAAGTGGAGCTTGTGCGTATAGAACAGTTGGATCAATTTTTTGGAAGCCTAAGGTTGTGTGCAAATATGTACTTCTGGCACCATTTTGGTGTTAATTTTTACACCTGATTGAAATATTCACAAATTTTGCACAAAATGTCAAAATCCCCTCTAGGTTGTCCAGTACGAAATTATGCTCGCGAGTCTAACTAGTCAAATCAGATGAAGTGAATCGTCAAAGTGCGCGCAAGATGGCCTAGACCGGCCCGGACACCACGGTTTATAAAAAAAGACATATTGAACATGACATGGCACAATAAACTCCCTGTACGAACAACATATTGGTTTCTAATTTGAGTAATGATATGTAAGTTTGAAAGAGAAATTAAGAAATTTAGGCACATATACTTTGGAATGAGCATATACAAGTCAAAAGTAGAAGCATCACGTTAAGCAAACTAAGTGAAATTTATACCAATCAAAATATATGCATGTACCTTAATATCACTCCCACGAAACAAAATGAATTCAAAAACTTTATCATTTGGAGGAATCTGCGGACCGTCTTTCTTACGCCCCTCAGTTCCATATGATCTCACTGCAAATAGAGCACTGGTTAAAATAAGGCATTTTGGCCATAATTGAAGAGAGCTCCAAAATGGAAATAATCATAAGCATAAAGCCAGCATCCAATTCTGAAACTAATAGTCCTAACCCTCGACCCTCGACCCTCTATCTCGGAGTGCACAAGTTCTTGACAAACCTATATGGTTGACAAAAAAAGGCACTAAAGGAGCGTTATAGAAAAATTAAGCTTCCTTCCATAAAAAAACAGTGTCAGACAAGGGTTGAGAAGAAGACTCTTCACCATTTGCCCCATTTTGATGCAACTCAGTTCAGCCACGCATGATTAAACTCCAGAAATGATAAAAGTAAACTTATTTACACAACATATTAAACTTTATTTTATAGGGAAAGAAAAGCCTCCTCAGGTTCATCTGAATTGCAGAACTGATATTTAATATTGAGTTAGAAAAATTAATTAAGAGGATTTAAAACCCAATGGTGTAAAGCCAGTTATTGGTTAGACAAGTGTGCCAAAAAATTGAAATATCCAATGAGGCCAGTTTGACAAATAAATAGGTCAAAGCCATTCTTTTAGAGAAGTCAATCAGAGATAAAGTTAGAGGCATTAATCTGTCAACATCACCAATCTACCCAAAGGTCTAGAGCTAGATATACTTAGAATAGACGAGAAGAGCTGCACTTGAGGCTCCAAAGAGTGCAAGATTGGTGTCAACCATCTGCTTCACTTCAAAATCCACAGCAACATGAAACCATGTACCAACTTACAAACTTACATCTAAATACATCTCCAATACCAGATTTTAACTAGTTGAGAACTTTTTCCTGACCTTCCTTTCCTTTTCTTTGTTATTAAAGATGCCACAGAACCATGTCATCATTTAACAAAGCCCAATATAATCTTTGAAACAAAACAATAATCCATTTCCAGTTTCTCATCAACAACATATACAGATACAACAATGCGTATAGTTAATACGAAAAATTACACGATGCTAAAATCTAACCGTTCTTCAAGCCAAGGGAAGAGTCCTTAGTATTTAGAAAGTCCAGCACCCCTTCATAACGAATCTCGGACTTCGATGTCAGACTTATGAAACTTCCGATATACGAATCCGGCGTAGATGATGGCGATTGTGACACCGCCGCCGCTGCTGTCGACGGCGGTTGATTGTTACCGGAATCATTCGCCATTGTTTACAAAGATGAAAAATCTCCTTAGAGCGCTGCGTATGTATGTGTGCGAAACTGGGAATCAAATTTTTGGCTGTTTATTTGTTATGGTTTTGCTTTTTTTGTGAGAAGAGAGGAGAGCGGTTTCTATTTTGGAACCATACCCTTTGGCTTGTAAAGAAGGATCTTTTCTCGAAGGTTCATTTAAAAGTTATTGGGTTAAATCATCAACTCAACAAATATAAAGGGGTAAAATGTACTAATAGTTAAAGTTTTAGGTCCATTCTATAATTTATTTTTTTAAAATTAATTTTTATTCCATTTTTTCCGTGGGTTAAAAGACGTTTATGCCCCTTGTTATACCTACCGCGCTTTTAGTGGCAATGGATTATCAATTGGGAAACAATTAATTTGTCGTGATCGAATTTGTCTAAGTCATAAAATTCTAACCTAATAGTATTTTCGGATGGTAAGCATCTCTCACAAGTTGCAAGTTAAAGTCACCAAGAAAACAAAAAAGGTGGAAGCTACTAAGGAGGGTACATCACAATTTAAAAACCTTACAAATAATACATTTAATTAAGACCATAAATGTCATGTGGAGGTATATTTACCTTTTTAATTAGTAAATATTAAACAATTCACATCTCGAATATTATATTGATTAGTTATTGATTTATTTAATAACAAACAATTCTCTTCAAATAATTTGTTAGCTAATTTATTTAAATAAACGGAAAATTGTATATAATACTCCCTCCGTCCGGATTTGTTTGTCATGTTGCGCTTATTGAAAGTCAATTTGACTAATTTTCAAAGATAAATTAGATCATATTAATTCGATATTTTAAACAAAAAAATTGGATACTTTAAAACTATATGAAAAATACTATAAATTATAATTTTTTGCATATTAATATAATGAAGAAATACATCTTAAAATGGTAGTCAAAGTTTTTATAATTTGACTCTAAAAATAGAAACTATGACAAACAATACCAGACAGAGGGAGTAGCAAACTATTAATTTTAATTAAATGACACAAACATAGCTTGATTTAATTGTACCCTATAACAAGTTGTTGTTATTTCGCCTCTCTCCCTGGTGGAATGTCTTTCTCATTGGCAGTCTCGCTCGCCTCTCTCGCTTTTGTATAAATACAAATATATTAAATGCGTTTGTTTTTGTATAAATCGATAGAAAATTGTATATATACATATACTTTCATTCCCCTCTCCCATCTCTCATATTTCGCTCGCCACTCTTTCGCATTTCGCTCGCCTCTCTCACTTTATACAAATACAATACATTGTGTTTGTGTTTGTATAAAACGATTGAAAATTGTATATACAAATACATTGCATATATTTTTTGTCCTATAAACTTATGATTATACAAATACGATCTTTCCTTGTCAATTTTCGTTTGTCTTTCTTGTTTTCTACAAACACAAATTATATAATTGATTATTTAATATATGTGTACTGAAACAGATTATACAATTGCTTATTTTGTATATATATATATATGGCGAATTAATAATAACTTCTTTTGTATATATGTATAGCGAAATAGTCATAAGAAACTTATGTTTGCTATGGAATGCAATTATGAAAACTATAGTTATAACATGCAAAATGATTTTGTGTTTGCTATATGTGAAAATTCATTTACTAGTATAAATATAAAATATAATATTAAGTAAATAAACAAAATGATTAAAATGATTCGAAGGATATTTTAGTCTTTATCTATACTTAATAAATGATATTAAATCATATCACCTATGTATTATTAATAGCATGTAAGATGTATGACTAATCAATAAATTAGTTATTCATAAGTCCAAATTTAAATAATACTCCCTATGTTCACTTTTATTTGTCATGTTACGTTTTTCAAAAGTCAATTTGACTAATTTTTAAAGTTAAATTAGATCATATTAATTCAATATTTTAAACAAAAAATATTCTAAAACTATATGAAAAGTATTATAAATTGCATTTTTTTTACATATTAATATAATGAAAAAATACATCTTAAAATATTATTCAATTCTTTTTACAGACTCTAAAAATAGAAATCATGACAAATAATACCGAACAAAAAAAATATTATACTTAATATGAGTGATTTCTCTTAATGCTCCCAACCAAACGATCCCTTACAATATTATCATGTATGACATTAGTGATGTTTACTAGAATACATAATATTACTTTTGATAACAAAATATTAGAATCCTAAGAAATTAGACACAAACATTTCATGGGGTACATTTATTTCTAGTTTCTATTTCTATTATATAGAAGAGCCAAATTGAGGATGACCAAGAGCAATTTTGTCATTTTATAAATATTATAGAATGTTTATTCTTATGTTATGACATCAAAAAAGTGATAATAGATTTATAATAACAATACAATCAAATATCTTTTCTTAAATGACATGTATATCCTAATGATGTGACATTTTATTTGAACCTAAATTTTATATAGATTTTTTTTTTGCAATGTGAAATTTTCATTAAACCAATAAAATTTATTAAACAATGTCATTTTACTAATTTTTATATTATTTAAGGGTGAAATAATAATTATGTAATTAATGACCAAAATGAGAATCTAGAAGAATCCATACATGTCTTTACTTTTAAAATTGCCCCATAAAGATATTTTTATGATTGTGTTAAAATGAAATTTTTCTATTAATTAACTTTTTACAACAATAATAAATACTAATCTTGCTTTGACATGTTTTTGAAAGAAATTTTTGAACTAATTTTAAATAAAATGTGTTCGAATAGTTAATACTTTTGTTCCTAAAAGTACATTAAAGAATTATTGCGTAAATATATTTTTAATATTTGTTACATAATATGATCACTAAGTTTGTATCTTGATTATTAAAATAATCTTTAAAATGACGTATCAATATTTTTTAATTAATTTAAAAATATATAAAATTACGTAACCAAAAGAATAAACAATATTTAACTATTTAACAAGAAAAATTTATATAGCATATTTTCTTATTTCACCCTAGAAATATGACGTATCCAATATGTCACACCCCTTTTTCGCGCGGCGGCGTAAGGGTTTTTCCAATTTAAGTGACGTTATTGATTAAGGGATTATTTTTTTTTTTTAGAGTCGCCACTTGGAATTGAGTTACGGTGTTCCAAGTCACCTTATTTACATCCCTAAATCAAAAGGAAGTTGACTCATTATTTTATGGTCTGCGAAATCAAAAATCGGGTAAGGAATTCTGTTGAACGAAGGGAAGGTATTAGGCACCCCTCGATCCCGTGGTTCTAGCACGGTCGCTTTATGGACATTCATGACTTAAACTAATTTATGAATATTGTATTATTAAGACAAATGTATTTACCCTCATTCTTTGATTTATATTAACATATTTAAAACCATCCAATTTTAGAAGCATGTCAAGTTTTTATATATTATTATTTTTTATTATTCTTTCAACATTTTGCTTATTTCTTAATTTCTCTTCTTTTTTTTTTGTTGTTTTATTTTTACATTGATTTTCTTCTTCTTCTTTTTTTCTTACCCTTTTTAATAGTTTTTTTTATGATAATAATAAAATATTTCACATATTTTTAACACTATACTTTTTGTATCTTTTCATTTTTAAAGTATTTTTTTTTTACTTTTTCGTGTACATTTTTTACATTCTTTTTATTATATATTTACTTTTTATTTTTTATTATTCTTTTTCTAATTCGAACATTCCTTCTTCACTACTTTTCTTTTCTTTTCTTATTCACGTATTCTACCTCTTTTCATTATTCCATTTTTATTGTTATTATTTTATTTTTTTTTATTTTTTTTTAACCTTTTTTCTTTCAATTTATTATCCTCTCCTAACAAGTTTATTATTATTATTTTTTATAGAATCTAAAAATAATAATGTAAGACAACACACATAACATAATATAAAATATAATTTAATACATTTCTAAACACAACCAAACAAAAAATTCATTCAAATTAGTAAGACATGAAAATAAAAATTTGGATAACTATACATATTATCATTAGAATTATAATAACTACACATATTATCATTAAAAACTACACATGAAAAATAAGAATAGACTTAGACAATAATTTTACTTAGGCATGAAATAAACTATGAATTATTTAATATGAAATAAACTACGGTTTGTTATAGCAATTTCACACAAAATAAAACTATATAAAGGATCTAAACATAAAGTTGATATTAAATATTTGAACAAACTTCATATAAAACATAACGGTTTAACCACATGTGAAATTTGACAACTTTAATATATTGTAATCAGTGCTTGTATAAACATGATATTAAATTATATAAAAAAAAAATAAAAAATGGTACCTCTTGCGAAAATTCCACCAAATGAAAACAATTCAAATAAGGAACCGCGAACTTGAAACCTCAACTTCAACTTTTGTTTGTGAGTCCAAGCCAAATATGTGAATATATTTACTGATTTTTTTGTTTGTGGAAGAGTCTCTTTCTTTTTTGTTTGTATTTTTTTTTTCTTTTCACGTTTTTTTTTCTCTTCTGATCTCCTTCCTTTCTGTTTTTTTTGATTTCTTTCTATGATCTCTTTTCTCGTCCTTCTTTTTTTATGTTGGCCTTTTTTAATGTGCAGGTGTGCAATGTGTACGTGGGGTGTGATGGTCGTGGGGAAGTGGGGAAAATGGGAGTGGTTTCCCTTTTTTTTTTAAATATTAAATATATATATATATATATATAAATGATAATTATATAATTATTAATTGTTTTGAGTAAATAAATAAACAAAAGCTAAATGGGTAATTAAAACAAAAAAAACATAATTAAGAAATATTAGTTTATTTGAATAATATATGTAATATATATATATATATCCCTTTTTTTTTTTAACAATCAAAATGAACTTATATAATAAAAATTATATTTATGTTGTTTATTCTTATATCTTTTAAATAAACTTAATGAAAATAATAAAAAAATAAAAAAAATAAAATACATTTAATTTAGATTGATAAAATTATTTATGCTCTAAAAATTGGTGTTAAACTTAAATTCGGTCAAAATTACGTGTCTACACAATATAGTTTTTGTCTCTTTGAATTGGACCTCCATTCCTTTTTTTTTAGTACAAAATTTCCATTCTTCTATAGTATGAACCATGAGGATGGTAATCTCTTTGATGTTTTGAATGAATTTTGCAGTGTGTCTTATTAGTTCGTGATATATATGAGATTAGTTGTGTCAATAAATTCTAGTTATTTATCGATATTTTATTTTATTATTATTTTTATAGTGAAAACAAAAATAATTAGAACAACCATATTACTTCAACTTTAATAATATTACTTCAACTTTAATAAAATAAATCAAATATCATATCAAATGAAAATATAATTTTTATATTATTAATCAAAATTTAAAATTATCGAACTCAAAATTTAGATATCAATACCTCCAATTTATCACACAAAAAGAAACAAAAAAAATCAGCATGCTTACCACGTGCTAGCTAATTCAATCAAACACATCTACTAGTGGTATCTTTTTTCTTTCTTTCTTTCTACCTTCTCATCATCGTCTTCTTCTTCTTCTTCCACTGCCGGGTCCCCAGCACTGTCTTTTTTCTCTCTTCTGCATATTCCTTACGATTCACGCTCCCCGTGTATCAATATCCTTTCATCTACTACTCACTCTCTCTGTTTCCCTTCAACTCTTCCCATAGATCCACTCAAAATTCAAACCCTAAACCCCTCAAACGACGACGTTTGATTCATCATCGATCCAGGTTTTTGATCCGAAAATCCAAGCTGGAGCAGTTGAAGACAATTGGTAGGGAGCTCGCAATGGGCTCCCAAGGAGGATTTGGACAGTCAAAAGAGTTTCTTGACCTGATTAAATCAATTGGAGAAGCCCGATCTAAAGCTGAAGAAGATCGAATCGTGATTAACGAGATCGAAATTCTCAAGAAACGAATCATTGAGCCTGATATACCTAAAAGGAAGATGAAAGAGTATATAATGAGATCAGTGTATGTTGAAATGTTAGGACATGATGCGTCATTTGGGTATATACATGCTGTCAAAATGACGCATGATGATAATTTACATCTTAAGCGTACTGGGTATTTAGCTGTCACACTTTTTTTGAATGAAGATCATGATTTGATTATCTTGATTGTGAATACTATTCAGAAAGACTTGAAATCAGATAATTATTTGGTAGTTTGTGCTGCATTGAATGCTGTTTGTAAGTTGATTAATGAGGAGACTATTCCAGCTGTGTTGCCTCAGGTGGTGGATTTATTGGGGCATTCAAAAGAAGCTGTTAGGAAAAAGGCTGTTATGGCACTTCACCGGTTTCATCAGAAATCACCATCTTCTGTTAGCCATCTTGTCTCCAATTTTAGAAAGGTGCATTCTTTTGCAGATCTTTTTTTCATGTTTTATAGTACTAGTTGAATTGGTTGTCCAGAATGCATTGTGGAATAAATGTATTATTGAGGTAATTAGGTGCAATCCAGCATAAGTTATACACAAATTCATGTACTATTATTTTAAGCGAGTTAGAATGTTTTAAAAGAATACATGTCCAAGCAATAGTTGGATAAGAGTATATAGAGAAAAAAGTCGCACTTGAAGTTATTAGTTTAGCATGTGTTTTCCCTTCCCTATTTATCCTACTGGGAGAAAGTTATGAAAAATTACTAGTTTTTGAGTTTAAGATTGGGACATAGGAGGATGCAATAGGACATGATCCAGATACTGTAAGTTTTTTTTTTTATAATAACACTTTATGTTCTTTGATAATGATGATGCCCGGGCCAACTTGCATACACCTTACTATTAGTACTAGTACCGGGTAACTTTGCCGACCAAGGCATTGGCAGATAGGCATAAATCGCTTGAGTTTCTAACACTTCGTTTTTAAGCTGCACAGTGGAGAGAGAATAGGATCTATTGATATTTTTAATGATTTTACGAAGCTCCAGAGGATATTAATGACCTTTGTATGTTGTTGTATAAAAAAGAGACCGAGGTGCTGGATAAAATTACGAGAAGAATGTGGAATTTGCTAGTGATGAGGATATAAGTGATGAGGTAGATAACAAACTGAAGCATGTGCACATTGAAAGGCATGCAAATATTGTTTAGATGCATTTGAAGAGAAAATAGATCCTTTTATGGCGTAACTGATCCTATTTATTATTTAACAATTATTTTTGTTTGCAGAGGCTATGTGACAATGATCCTGGTGTTATGGGCTCTACACTATGCCCTCTTTATGATCTTATCTCAGAGGATGTTAATTCTTACAAGGATTTGGTGGTAAGCTTTGTAAGCATTCTAAAACAAGTAGCAGAGCGGAGATTGCCCAAGAGTTATGATTATCATCAGATGCCTGCTCCATTCATTCAGGTATGCAATCAAAATTCCAGTTTGATCTCTTGCTAATATGTACACGAATTTTCTTTGTGAAAGTTCAAAGCTGGAAAGGTTGTATTTTTACGTGTTTTGTCTTGATGGAAGTTCCTCTCAAATTATGGAGTCGCCATTCAAGTCCATGCTACCATCTTACTTTCTGAGGGTTGGGTCTCTGATTTGTCTGAGTTGTTGAGGTTCAAATTCTTTCATTCCAATAACAAATCTTATAATAACAATGTGTCTACCCCTTAGATCAAAACCAATTGGGTATGCTATATGAATCCTCACTATCATTTTAAGATTATTACTTATCATCATCATACTTAATAAAGTAAAAGTGAAAAATTAAGTTGAATATAAAACCTATTAAGTAGCTATTGACCAATCACCTATATGGTTTCCCCCCCCATTATGCGTTATCTATAATTAAGACCTCATTGTTTTCATTAAGATTAAGACATCATATTCTGAATGATTAAGTTGTTGTCGAACACTGAATGATTAAGATGGTTTGTTTTTAATATCTGATAGTGCATAATTTATTTGTAAATATAGAAAATATACATTTCAAATGAATCAGTAATTAACACCCTTCGGGGTGGCCCAGTCTCAAGTTCGAAACCCCTTGCCGACGAAAGCAAGGGGCTTTCCTTTTGGGCCGAGCTCGTCGCACCGAGTTTGCCTAGTGTGGGTTACCTCTCCTATGTGGTTTGCAAGCTATTACATCGGAGCGGGGGTTTTACCCGTGCGCATCCAAAGGGTAGTGACTGCGGGTTTCCATTGTAAAAAATAAAATAAAATTAGTAATTAAATATTTTAAATATTATAAAAAATATAAATGTAACAAAAATCATATGTGGTTTGCGAGCTATCGCATAGGAGCAAACCCTGTGCTCCCCCAAAGGGTAGTGACTGCGGGTTTTCCTTGTCATATAAAAATGTAACAGATGTATATTCATTACTTGATTTAAAAAAGTAACTGATGTTTGAGATGATTTGTAGTAGTGATGGTGATAATTATGATGGTGGAGGTGGTTGATGTTGTAGTGACGAACCTGATGATGGCGATTGGTAGTGGTTGTGATGGTGAAGATGGTTGATGCTGGTAGTTGATGGTCTTGATGGTGATTGTGGACGATGTGTGGGTGGTAGTTGGTAGCGGTGCTAGTTGTGATGGTGGAGGTGATTTGTAGTAGGGATAAGCCACAATAGTGGTGGATGTTATGGCAATGGTGGTGGCAGTGAATATAATCATGATGATAAAGTTGCTTGGTGTGGTATCGACTGACAATAGCGGTTGATAATGGTAGTTAGTGGTGGTGGCCGGTGGTTGCCAACAGTAATGGTGGTGTGACGACAATAGAGGTGATTAGTGGGGTGACTAGTGAATGTAGATAGAGTGGTGGTGGTTGGTGATTGTTCAAGATCTTAATGATTTAGACTTGTCCAAAATGAACAAATGCTTAAATTTTAATTTAAACAAATAAACTTAATGGCCTAAGATCTGAACCATTTTGGTTCAAACAAATGAGGCCCAAGTCTGTAAGGAAAAAAACCGGAAGAAACCATTACAAATCCATTTAATTGTTATGGAACTTAAGCATAAAGAGAAAATCACAATTCTATTGAAAGTCCAATGTTTCTTATATACATTAGGTTCCCAAAAAAGTCTCATAATTCTTCTTCTTTTAATGAGATCGCCAGTATGTATACATAATATGTAGCGTAAAGAGTTTTCGAAGGGAGTTTGCAGTATAAAACTTAACATCTTATAAATAAGTCTAGGAAGGTTTGTTTTGGAATATTATACTGTCTTTTCATATGAACCAACTATTATTGCTTAAAAGTCAGATGGAGGGAGGTGTGTTTAGTATTCTAAACCACAAGGGAGGTTATTGTATAAAGGTAATCTAGAAGGGAGGTTGCTGAAATTATCCTTAAAAATTTATCATTCACCTATGGGATTACACGGGGCATGTCGTCATCGTTGTATTTTACATTTTGTTGAGTTACCTAAGATCAATTTGTGGTATAGTTTGTCCCTTGTGAATCTTAATCTCTTGGTTTTTTATTATTTGTGATTGTCTTTTCTTGGCTTCCTATTGCTTTTTATTATCGGTGTGGTATGTCGTTTTCTATTGCCTTTTGAATTAATTCACCTTTCTACAAGTATCCACTATATTGTAAAAGTTAT
Organism: Solanum pennellii; assembly: GCF_001406875.1. Lineage (NCBI taxonomy): Eukaryota > Viridiplantae > Streptophyta > Magnoliopsida > Solanales > Solanaceae > Solanum > Solanum pennellii. Next base: position 63,683,744 of record NC_028644.1, read on the forward strand.
CTTTATAATTGAATGAGACAAAATCTCAAAATATTGAAGTTGTTTTTTAATTTTCTTAGTATGTCACTAAAATAGTGAAATAATGGTTTAATCACTTTAACGTGATATTTGAGAATAAAATATTGGCTTATATCAATGTTAGAGATCACTAAATCTAAGAATATAGCATAAGCCAATTTTATCCCCCCCAAAAAGAGAATACAGCTGACATCTAAATTGATCAATTGTGAATAATTTGATTGTATGTATGTTGTTAGCAAATGTAGGTTTGCATTGTTTAAGATTTTCTAGCCTTGTAGAGTATCTAACTTTTGACAAATAGAACTTGATCCCATATAAAGGCGATGAAGAACTAACCACTTCTGCAAGTCAACAAGTAAACCCATGTCCATTTGCTGGCAATACATTGACTTTAGGGTTAAAATAACTTAAAGGCAAGTTCTACATTTACCCGTTATAAACAAAAACCCTTAAAAAGATAAGTTCTACAAAGTGGTGGTTGGATCAACTTTGTTTTATGAGGCGGAGTGTTGGCCAATCAAGAACTCTCATGTTATGGAAGTTGTGGAAATGAGGATGCTAAGGTTGATGTGTGGACACACCAGGAAAGATGAGATTGGAAATGAAGATATGCATGATAAGGTAGGAGTGGCCTCGATGTAGGAGAAGATGCGGGAAGTGAGACTAAGATGGTGGGAGCATGTGAAGAGGAGATGGATGATGCCTTATTGTAGAGGTGTGAGAAGTTGACTATGGATGGTTTCAGGCAGGATAGAGATAGCGGAAGATATTGAGGAGAGTGATTAGACAAGAAATGACGCAGTTGTAACTTATCGAGAACATGACCTTAGTTAGGAGGTTGTGGAGGGCATGGATTAGGGTACAAGGTTAGTAGTAGGCAGTAGCGCCTTGTCTCGGTTATCCTTCCATAGTAGTAATCCTAGTATTTCTCTTACTCCTATAGTTTCTTGTCCATTGATTTTTATTTCTATCTAATGTTGCTTGTACTTTGACACTCACTTTTTTTTGGAGTAGTTACTGTTCAATCTTTTTTTCTCTCAGAGTATTTTGTCATGCTTTCTATATTATTTTGCTATGATCCCTTCGCCTCAGTTCTTTCAATTTTTGTGCTGCTTTGATTTGCTTTGCCTTGAGCCAAGGCTCTATTGAAGACCTCCTATCTACCTCCCAAGGTGGAGGTAAGGTCTGCGTAAGCTCTACCCTCTCTAGATCTCACTTGTGGGATTACATGGGGTATATTGTTATTGTTGTATGCCATTATAAGATGCAATTACACTATGCTTTTCTTTGGATGGAGGTAGAAATGTTGACATTGAGGAAATAGAAGAGGGGAGGTTTAAGAGTTTTTTAGTAAGATAAACTAGGAAGGTTAGGACGTATAGGTCAGCTTTCACAGGTCTTTCCCCTCTGGAACTAGAAGTAACAATCGCTCTTTCTTTTCTTTACTTTTTTTGTGCCAAACCTAATGTTAGTTTCTTCCTTTGTGCATGGATTGAGAGGTAAAAAAATATGCTGCTGATTTCCTTCATCAGATGTAATACTTCTCTGATATGAAGAACAATTAGGAGGAAAAGCAAAAGGCAGCGATGTTCACATGAAAAGTTGTCAACTTCTTGGCTTAATACAGATTACAGTGTATAACTTGTATATGAAAAACCAGTAGCTCACTGAATAAACTAGTGCAAGCAATCTGATGGGGAATGTGACCATTAGTTTTGATCATGTTTATCCGTTAATCCTCTTTATTATCTGTTTGTAGAGATTTGAACTGTTCCATTGGCTATTTCTGTTCTGCTTTTTGACAAGAAATGGTTCCCTACTTGTAAGCTCATTTTTTGTTGTTTTACATGCAAGATCAAATTATTGAAAATTCTGGCATTACTCGGAAGTGGTGACAAAAAAGCCAGTGAACAAATGTATACAATTGTTGGTGACATTATGAGAAAGAGTGATTCATCAAGTAATATAGGAAATGCTATTCTGTATGAGTGCATATGCTGTGTTTCCTCAATACATCCTAACCCCAAGGTTTTAGAAACTGCGGCAGAAGCAGTTGCCAAATTTTTGAAGGTTCGTCTTCTTCATCCTGCTGTGTGTACCTTTCTGTTGCAGTTGGAGTGCCTCTTTGTTAGAAGCTAATTTTGTCCAAAATTACCTGGTGCACAGAATGATAGCCATAATCTAAAGTACTTGGGGATTGATGCGCTTGGTAGATTAATAAAGATAAGTTCAGAAATTGCTGAGCCGCACCAACTGGCTGTGATTGATTGTTTAGAGGTAAGAAACGTTATTTCTCGGGTCTGTTCTAAACAAAGGATATTTCAATTTATGGAGCCACAACAATTTTAGCTTGTCCTTCCTGTTTATGCCTGAAATATATTGCTAGAACATTCAGATATTCGATTTCAGCATTGCAACAGCTTTATTTGCGATTGCATGCCTTTTTTTTCCTCTTTCTTTTGGACAGTATCATGTCAACCATTATTAAGTTATATCATTTCGGTGCTTTCTAATCAACAAATGCGGGTAAGAGCAATAATTAGTCTCTTTCACTTCGTTTTCCTTTTTTGACATATGCATTAATTCAAATAAGACCACGGACCCTTTGGGGTGGCCCAGTGGTTTGGGCTTGGGACTTCCATTTTGGAGGTCTCAAGTTCGAAACCCCTTGCCAGCGAAAGCAAGGGGTTTTCCTTCTGGGTCAAACTCATCGCACAGAGCTTGCCTGGTGCGGGTTACCTCTCCTATGTGGTTTGCGCTATTGCATAGGAGTACGGTTTTACCCTTTGCAACACCCAAAGGGCGGGTTTTCCTTGTCATTAAAAAAAAAAGAAAAAAGAAGACCATTCCACCAAAAGAAGCAATAGACCTACATTACAATGTCTCAATAGAATGGAGCCTCTTGGCACCCCCTGATTTCTTCTCTTACCTTAATTGACCAAAAATCTGGAGTACCTTTGATCATCTTTATAGAGTGCTCAATTGCGTTGAGTACTAATATGGGCTTACTTCCGAAGGTTAATGCAAAAGACAAAGAAATATAATCATGTATGCTTTGCTTCTTTGCTTTTTTCTTTTTGATTAGTATGTTGCTTCTTTCCTTATGCGGTGGAAGCCAAATTTTCTTCTTAGGGTCTAAAATTTGCACTGTCTGTTTAACACCTGCGACACACTCTCTGCCCATATTTTATTAGAACCTTTTTTCGGTGAAATTGAACATATTCTTTTGCAAGCCTTGGTACCTTTAATTAAACTTCGAAAGCAATTTTTTTCCCCCTTGCGAAGCCAGATTAAGAAACTTTTAGAGACAACTGCTGGAACTTTGGGTTTTGAATAAGATAATTATTCATCTTAGTTATCACTGCACGGGTATATTGCATGTCTTTAAAGTCCACATTTTGAGACAACATAGAATCCAGGGCTTATGGGCTTTTCTTTAACCAACTTCTAAGTAGCTTTTGTCTTCCACAATTCCGGTTATTTCTTTACATTATGGCTAGTTAGCTACCTAGTTTGATTTATGGTATATTTGGGTAGTACTGTATTCATCTATAACACTCAGAGGAAAATGAATTTTGGCTCGATTTATGCATTTCCCCATAAGGAAAAATGTTCCTCCCTTTTATTGTACAGAGGTAGCTATTAATCTACACTTTGGAAGATGGAGATGCTTTCTTTGGTGTTTCTGTTTCCTGATGACCATTTTAATACAGGACCCAGATGACACACTGAAGCGGAAGACTTTTGAGCTGCTGTATAAAATGACAAAGCCATCGAATGTAGAAGTTATTGTTGACCGTATGATTGATTACATGATGAGTATAAGTGATAACCATTCTAAAACTGAGATAGCATCCAGATGTGTCGAGCTTGCTGAGCAGTTTGCACCGAGCAATCAATGGTTTATCCAGGTCAATTTAGTTTTGCAAATTAATTTTCCATATCATTTTCTGTATTGTCGTACCAACTGCAATGGTTTTGATGTGCTTACAGACCATGAATAAGGTGTTTGAGCACGCAGGAGATCTAGTGAATTTAAAAGTTGCCCACAACTTGATGCGGCTGATTGCTGAGGGATTTGGAAAAGAAGATGACACTGCAGATAGCCAGCTGAGATTATCAGCTGTATGTCTTTTCAACTTTTTTGGTTCTTTTTTATTGATGAAGTAATGTGTTTCATTAACAAAATGCATCCAATTTAGCCAAGGAGTCAAAAAGCATGTTCCAAAGATCAGTGGCTACTAGCCAATGCAAAAACAAACGATTAATATTTTCTGAGCTTTCCTTACACATGCAACATCTGTTGACCAATTCAAAGCATCTTCTATTAAGTTATATAGTGTTAGGCAAGCTTCCTTCAATAATTGAAGCAGATAACATTGGTTGGGAGCTTGGTCTTCCAGATCAACTTCCATGATCAGATATCAGAATCTTGATTCTGCAAACTAAACTGCTTGTAACACTTTTAACTGTGAAGTTGTTTCTGTTCTCCCCATCAGAATGTCAGGTGGATTCTCCACAATGGTATATTCCTCAACCCTAGTTAGTAGGTCCAGCAGACTCCCAGTTCCCAATCTTGTAATCTCTTCTGAGGTGAGTGTCCCAACTGTTGCCTCTTCTGTTGTCGTTATGTAGGAGTCTTTGGCATGAGTAATCTGGAATATTGTGGGGAACTCCATCATGAGTGATAAATTGTTCAACCATTTATTTTTCCAAAATATAGTATGTGCACCAATTACAGTGAACATTCTGAGAGAATTTCTGTCCCAGCTTGCTGATGTATTCCCATGGTCCTACCCAATGGGGTGCATTAGCATCTTTGGAGCACCGGTTATCCAGCACTCCATGTTTGGCCTTGATGACCTCTTTCCAGAGGGTTGAGCGAGTAGCAGCATATCTCCATAACCATTTCATTAGTATACACTTGTTTTTTTCTGAGAAGGTAACATTCATTAGTATACACTTGTTATGCATGCTCAAATCTCTGATGGCCAGACCACCCCTAGACTTAGGCTGAATAAATTTATCCAGTTTGACTAAATGAAACTTGTGAGAGCTGTTGTTTCCTTCCCATAAGAGATTCCTTCTGATTCCGTCTAACTCATCCTCCACCTGCTTTGGAATGGGAAATAGAGGCATGAAATAGGTGGACATACTATCAAGAACACTGTCAATGAGGGTTAGCCTACCCCTCCACATAGACAGATCATGCATCTGCCAAGATACAAGCCTCTTGTCTATTGTCTCTATGACCCCATTCCACATCTCACAGTACTTGAATTTTCCCTCAAGTGCAAGACCTAAATAGGTTGTAGGAGAGAGCTCAATGGAGCATCCCAAAATACCAGATACCTCTTCTAAGTTAGGCGCATTTTTTACTTGATAAATGATACTTTTCAGCTTGTTGACATGTAGCCTTGATAGAGACTCGAAAAGTAGCATAGTCAGGTTCAAATAGAACACTTATGATCTGTCTGCCTCACAGAAAATTTAGGTATCATCAGCATACAAGTGGGAGTCCAGGTGGGATTCCCAGCATTTAGGCACACTGTTTACTGGATAAATGATACTTTTCAGCTTGTTGATATGTAGCCTTGATAGAGCTTCAAAAAGTTGCAGGGTCAGGTTCAAATAGAACACTTGTGACTTGTCTGCCTCACAGAAAATTAAGGTATCATCAGCATACAACAAGTGGGAGACATTCACTGTGGTTGTTATGTTATTTTGATTTGTGAGCAACTTAAATTGTGTGATTACTTCCTTGTTTCCCCGTCTTGGCAAGATGAACATTTGAGATATTCTTGGTGTGGATTCTGGATAAGCTTTTGTTTCTCTTCATCTTGCTCGTGTTGTAAATAATTGCGCAGCAGATATTGTTTTCGTATATCCTGTTTTTGCACTTCTAACAGACAACTCTTTGACTGGTTGCAGGTGGAGTCTTATTTGCGTATCATGGGAGAGCCAAAACTTCCCTCTGCATTTCTTCAGGTTTCCAAAACCAGTCGTCTCTCTCTCTCTCTTCTCTTCCCTCCATCTTTCTCTTCCTACTTCCAGTAACTAACTCATGTTCTGATCATTAATCATGTCATGTGTATATAACATTCCCAATTCACTCATCTGGTGCTTAAAACACAACTTTGTGAATTGCAGGTTATTTGCTGGGTCTTGGGGGAGTATGGTACTGCTGATGGGAAGTATTCTGCCTCCTATATCACAGGGAAAATAAGTGATATTGCTGAGGCACATTCAACTGATGACATGGTCAAGGTAAGTGAGGTTCAATTGCTGCTTTATATCAGCTGCGAGGTGCCTGCTTCTAGTATGACCTATTTCTGTATTATGATCCACTTGATCTTAAAAAGCTAGTAGAAAATTGTGTTGAAAACTCACCAAATGAAATGTATTCTGTTTCAAAAAGCTTCCTCAACTTTCTGGTTTTCAGAGCTGTGAACCCTCTTTGCCTTTTGCTCCTAATTAATTAGTCACCCCTACTTGATAGGATGTGATCTGAGCAACATGGGAGGATAGCCCCCATGGTATGATTGTCCAGGACATCAGGTCCTAGAATTATGTGTTTACATATTTGGAAGTGATCTTTTTCACAGTAGTGTGTGTTCTAAAAGTTGCGTGTTCTAAAAGTTATTTTCTTTAATAATGGTGTCTGAAGACCTGCTGTCTTGTATCTTTGGTATCAGAAGGTACTCAGGTGGTGGCAACTCGACTGTTTAACAGGATAGTACGAATACGCTCTTTCTAATTGATTTTTGATCTCATAACTGTAAATACCATATTTTATAAAAAAACATATTTATCAATTATTGGAACTAGCATTACGGCTAATAGACTTTCCAAAAGAGCGTTGTAGGTATTTGTTAATGCTGGAAGTTGGTTCCATAACAGCAGGTTAAGATATGAATAATTTTTAAAGATGGTAAGCAAACAAGAAATCCTTTGAGCTATATCCTGGTCCTATTGTTAGATATATAATTTTTTGGTATAACCAAGAAATTCCTGAGAAACTGTGGCGCATTGTTTGATACTCGGGTTACTGGACCCACCCTTCTACCCGTCTCCACTTAAATAACAAACTTTTGTTGGCAGGAAGGTTCGAACCTATGACCTGCACCAAATCCATTGCACTGTAACCACTAGGCTAAAGCCTTGGGGGCCATTGTGAAGAAAAGACTTGTAGCAGACAAAGCATGTGTAGAGTAGGTGTTAAGAAGTTAAATCTTTACCTTCATGGAACTAGGAAATTCTTAAATTTGCTCAAATACAGGAGAAATATGTGTGAAGACAAATAGAGTTTTGATAAACTTCTCCAACTTATATTCTTGGTTAACAAATGAAATTATTCTTGGCAAGTAGGCATTTTATGCATTAGGTTCTTCCTCATTAAGGAAAACCTATTTGTTACAGTCAAACTATTTGACAGGTTGTTTGTAATCTTTATGAAGAGTGTTAAAAGTCTATACAAAACCTTCACTGCCTAGCTCTTAAAATTTGAACTCCTTACGGATTGTTTGCTCCTCTGTTGTAGGCTTATGCAGTATCAGCACTTATGAAAGTATATTCATTTGAAATAGCAGCTGGGAGGAAAGTGGACATCTTGCCTGAGGTAAGTAAATTTACCTTTCAAACCAGGTCAGTTAGTCTTTTTTTCCCCCTTCAGATAAGATTGATTTAGAGATACTAGTGTCTTTCCCAACAGTTAGGGTTTTTGTTTATTTTGCTGACTCTCCAGATCGTACCTTTTGACATGTGATGTTATCTGCACGTGTTGGTTCCATCTTGAATAAACTCCCATGTTTCCTGTCAAAGAAGAGAAAGTTCCTAGCAAGGGAGAAAAAACATACCCATTTTTACAGATGCAGAATAATCACCACTAACAAGAACCTCAGTCCCAAACAACTTAGGGAGGATAACCATCTTATTTTGATTTAGTTTAATGGGCTTTAGGAAGTTCAGATTATCAATAAATATAAATTCTTAGAATTATAAAGCAGACTCTTTAGTTATTTCTTCTTTCTGGTAGAATCATTTGTAAAATGTTCTATTGCTGATGAGGAGCTTAACACTACAAAGTTATATCTTAATTAAATGAGTTTCACGTGGGCAAGAAAATGAGAATGAACCGTGTATCTTTGTCTTATCTCCCAAGGAAGAAAAGAATCATATTGCCTTAATATGTATGTTCCATAAAAAATCATTTTAGTACTAGAACGGGATTTGCCCGACTAGAGTGGGACAGACAGAATTCATACAGCGAATATCTTCTACTTTTGGAATTGAGGCAATATTGATTAGTCGCTTTCTTATTTAAAATGAAACTGTTACCACCAGTGGTTATGATGGGATAAGATAGGATGCCTCCACCCTTGACCAAAGGCCCTGATCTTTTTTTTTTTGGTAGGGAGATTTTCCCCCTTTGGAAGGTCTTAAACAGGAATCCAGGTAAGTTGGGGTCCCATAGTGAATACCTGACAGTCTGGGGAAAAATTTGTTGAGATGTGCGAAAGCTGGCCTGGATGCCATGATCATAAAAAAAAAGAATTGAAGAAAATCTACATACTATCTAACAAGGAGAGTAAATGTCTGAAATATCAGACCACTAAAGTCGGTAAATCGATGGACAGGGGAAGGGAAAAAAAGAATTATTTGATTGCCAATTTTATAAGTTCGAAAGACAAGTTCTTTGTTCATTTTTCCCATCTCATTTACTGTGAGAGAGAATGTGATGGTGGAAAAGCCCTGACATCATACAGTAAATAGAAGGATTAGTAATGTAAGACACCAAGACCAAACTCCCTTTACTTGTACCTTCTTTTTCAGTTTTTTCCGTTATTAATAAAATGAGCCACCAACTTTATCAACAACAAAAAGCCACTAACCTGGTTCTATATTAGCTTTAAAAAAATAATGAAGGCGAATTTTATTTTTCATCAGAAAAGATCTTGTGAGATTATCTATATAGGGGATGTCTCTGGAAATTTCATGAAGTTAGGGAAGAGAAAACATACCTTCAACCTCTCTTTCAGTTATATGCAACAGATGTGCAAGTAGAAAGAATCAGATTTAACAAGAAAGGATGGATTAAGGATCCGTTTGGAGTCACTGTTAGGACCAACTGTAACCTTCAACACTCGCGGATAATGCGCTTTTCTAGTGGGGATGAGGAAGGCAGAGGTAGGCCAAGGAAGTATTCAGGAGAGGTGATTAGATTGGATATCACGCATCTTCAGCTTACGGAGGATATGGGCTTAGATAGGAGGGTGTGGAGGTTGCAGGTAAGGGTAGAAGTTTAGTAGGTAGCCGAGTGTCGTCTTAGTATTAACCTATTCATGTAGTCTTTAGCTTTTTGTATCTGTTAGAATTTGTTGTTTACTATGTTTAGGTGATCGCACCTTATTGTTGATGTTACGGTTCCTTGCATATATGTTCATAATGCTTTCCTATTTGTTGTCTGTTTTTCTTCATTGTCATTTCTCCTTTCCATTATTACTTTGATTTGCTTCACTTGAGCCGAAGCGTAAACAACTTATCTACCTCCAAGAGGTAGAGGTAAGGTCTGTGTACACTCTCCCCTATCCAGACCCACTTTTTGGGATTTCACTGGGTATGTTCTTGTTGTTGTATGTCTAAAAACAGGAGAAGGGAAAAATTACAATGTATTGGAGTTTCTTGTTCAATGCTAGAATTTCTTTCAAACCTCAATACAAATTCCAGAGTGCTGAAGTATTGGCTCAATGCAGTGTCAGTCATTCATTGAAGAGTTGTTAGCATCAAACTCAACAGATCTACAACAACGAGCATATGAACTTCAATCGGTTATTGGCTTAGATGCTCGTGCTGTTGAAAATATTATTCCAATGGATGCTAGCTGTGAAGACATCATGGTAAGGACTGTTTTTGGAGTTTATTGAATGTTTCTTGATGAAGGTTATTTCTCAAGTTATTAACAGGCTTAGACATATTGATGGGATTATCAGAAATTCATGCTTTTACTGATCAATTCTGTTGTGAATTCTTCACCAATAGCAGATAGCTTTGTTTAATATACCTGGTTTCGTTATTCTTGTATCACCCTGTTTGGCATTATCTACCCCAACCCTGCAAAAAATAAAAAATAAAAATGAAGGAACTTATTTAACTGTTTTTGGAATATGTTCTCAACCTACCAGAGTACAATTTCTGGGGTAAAATGTGGGTTTTGTACCTTCAGTGAGCCACAAACCATGGGTCTATCTTTTCATAGCAGGCTTTATATCACTGATCTGCCTGGAACTTCTGAAAAAGAGCTGGCATGCTTATGGTTCGGATTCCTGGAGATGGCATCCTTCATGTTGGTGCTTCAAATTTATCCCTTAGAGCCTGTTTGGATGGGCTTATCCGTATGTTAGGAATTCTAACTGTCTTTTAGCTTATTTTTGTCTTAAAAACAATTGCTTAAAAACACTTCTTTATTTTACCCAAACACTACAGAATTGTTTAAAAGCTATTTTGGCTCAAAAGCACTTAAAAAAAGCCCATCCAAATAGGCTCTACCCTCTTTTCTCAAGCTACAAATACTTGACTTTCTCTGGTATGAAACTGAAAAATGTTAGGGTGCTGTTATTTCCTTGTTGGTTTCATATTACCAACTTATTCTCTGTGGATGAGAGTGAAAGAAGTTAAAATTTGATGTTTCCACTTGCTTCCGTTACTGGAAAGATATGATTTAAGTTTACACTGTATCACAACTCACAAGGCTCATTATTTTTGTTTTCCAATTTTTGTTTTGTTTAAACTTGAGGGCAACTATTTTGAAAAATTTCTGCAGGTTGATAGAGAACTATCGTTTCTCAATGGTTATGTTGAAGAGTCACTGAAAAAAGGGGCTCAACCCTATATTCCTGAGAGTGAGCGATCAGGAGCTTTAAGTATCAGCAGTTTTAGAGTTGAAGAACTACATGGATCATCGGGACATTCTCTTAGATTTGAAGCATATGAGCTTCCAAAACCTTCTGTACCATCAAAACCCCCAGTCCCACCAGTATCCTCAACCGAACTTGTTCCTGTACCAGAACCAACTTATCACAGAGAGTTTCATGAGGCTGTTGCACCAAAATTTTCCGTGTCTGGTACAGGCTCATCTGAAATCAAGCTACGACTTGATGGTGTTCAAAAGAAGTGGGGTAAGCAAACTTATTCCTCTTCCTCACCATCTACTACAGACTCTGATACCTATAAGACTCAGAATGGAGCGACCCAGCGTGATGTAACAAGCAGCTTAAGCTCAAAAACACGTGATGTATCTTACGACTCAAGAAGGCAGCAGGAGGAAATTAATCCGGAAAAGCAAAAACTTGCTGCATCCCTCTTTGGTGGTGTATCAAAAACTGAAAAAAGACCTGCTGCTGGCCACAAGACATCAAGGCCAAGCAGCCGTGTTGCAGACAAGTCTCATGCAGAAAAGAGTGGACCTTCCGATGGAGGTGCTGTAAAAGCAAGTCCCCAACCACCTCCAGACTTGCTCGACATGGGTGAACCTACTAGTATTAGTAATGCAACTTTTGTGGATCCTTTCAAGCAATTAGAAGGGTTGCTTGATTTAAATGAAGGAACTGCAGCTTTAAGTTCCAGTAGTGCTACTAAAGCACCTGATTTTATGTCTCTTTATGGTGACACTTCTTTAAGTGGGCAGAATATGGGAATGACAGATCTCCTTTCAACTGGTAGTGGTGATGCAAATCTTATCTCTGGAATTTCTCATGCACCTGACAAGAATGGCCATGGGACAGGAAGTGCAGTTACTCTGCCAGCACAATTAAGCAAGGGACCAAATACTAAAGAGGCTTTGGAAAAAGATGCACTTGTGAGACAAATGGGTGTGAACCCAACAAGTCAGAATCCCAACTTATTCAAGGATTTGCTTGGGTAAGGTACATGACATGATTGATATAGATTTGTGTTGCTGGAAAGGTACAAGTATGTTTTGATGGCCAAGCTTACAATTGAAAGTACAATTTGCAAGGAATTAATGGTTGTATGAGCCTGTGGTATATTTTAACGCAGTTGCAGTTGGGAAAGTTTTAAGTACAAATGGTTTCGACCGGTAGGAATAGGTGAGGAGGCCGCGCTAGCTTTTCACTTTGAGGTTTCCAGAGCAAAAGCTTGTCAAGCTTGGTGCAGTCATGTCCATGGATTTTCCATGCTTTTCAAGTTGTCAGAGTTGTGTTTTATGTGAATTTTCCCTTTTGTCTATCTTATTGAGACCATTCAATATGTTCTTTTGGAGGCAAACTGTACCATTTGGAGAAGGGGTATTGTTCCCTTATGTGAATGTAAGTAATAATCATTTTTCAGGTTAAATTGATACCATGCCAAGGCAGTTAGTTTGGCAAAAACTTTGTCGTCTTTAATTAATCTGCATATGACTAGTCATACAAGTCTTGTAGTTTCATGAATAAGCTCAGTATGTTTTAATCTACAGTTCTTCACTTGTCTGCATTTATATGTATTGGGGTTTATAAGAAGAATAAGAATCTTATTGGTCTTAGTAGTAAATGCATCAAGTCCTGCTTTTTTTTTTTTTTTTGGTGTTTGTTAGTCGTTTGCAAGTAGTGTCCACTTAAGTGAAACTATAAACCTTTACTATTACAACATACCTAGTGTAATTCTACAAAGTGAAGTTTGGGAGGATAGAGGTACGAAGACCTTGTTGTTTTCTATATACTCTCGGCTTGAAAAGGAAATACAAATTAAAATACTACAGAAAGGATGATACATTCTGAACAATAAATTCTGAATAATAAATAAGAAGTAACAAGAGTAATACTACGACTATCAGTATGGATTATGTCTACTAATAGTCCTCACAATACGAATAGATGAATTTAAATGTAAAATTATATGCCAAACTTATTTTGGACTACGACTTGTCATTGTTAATTTTTGGACATGGTATGACTTTATTTTCTTCAAAATGCACATGCATAACTTGAAATAAGTGTTAATTAGCTAAAGGAGGTTGAGTTGAAGTTCCACATGTTTTAATATTATCCATGAATTTGGAAAACCTAAAGCTACAAGTCAATAATGTCTTAGTCATGCTTTAATAGAATTGAGAAATCCACAGTGAATTCAAAGTCAACATACTTCAAAATATCTCTAGGTTGTTTCTATTTGTTAAACACACATACGAAAAAGTATAAATTTTGGTATCGTTACAATAATTTCGATCAAAATTCAGATATATTTCAGACTCTTTTCCCTAAGTTAAATATTGCTTTCACTTAATGCAGTAACTTTTTTTAGCAAAACAAGCTGAAAATTTTAGGATAATTTGAATTTTGAATTTCTACCCCATTAGGTTTTGTTTAATTGTTGAGATATTACAGATTTTTTAAAATCATGAATTACACATTAAAAAAAAATTGTTGTAAGTTGACTATTTAAAACTTTGTGTTGCTCCACCATCTTTTTTTCTTAATAAGGAAACAACAAACTAGAAAAATCATATTGTATTTACAGGTGTCCAAAAAATTATATTTTATATTAAATCTTAAATATTCTTAACGTAATTTCTAATTTCGTCACGGAGGGATTCAAATGAAAAAGATCCTAGCTCTGCCCACAGAATGATAATTGGTAGAATTAAATTTCTGTTGAAACAATGACTCAACCATACTATATATTTGACTTTATAAGACAGTGTATAGATAGTTGCAACATATATATATATATAGGGACCAGAATCTTTATTGCTACTTCATTAATTTTTCTCTTTACCAAAAATTTGATGAAAATTCAGAAGCCTTTGTTCCAACCAAATGCTAACTAGTTCTTCTAATTCTATCTATCTGTCACATTATTAATTGGTATCACATGCATCATATTTATGTAAAACTGAAATATACAGAGATTGAAACTTGGTTCCTCCTGCCTTGTCTATCAACAAATATAATTACCACAACTCTACTTATCGTATCAGAATCGAATTCAAGATTTAAGTTTCGTAGATTTAATATCTAAAGTTCATAGCATTAAATACGTTTATTATTAGTTTGATGGACTTTTATATAGAGTTTATATTTAGATTAAAAATATTAGATTCAGATGAACTCGATTCGAGTAGAATGCATGGGACATAGACAAGTGTATGCGTGTTAGGCTGGCAATTGGTTGGACTGAAGAAAAAAAAAAACTTTGCTCCCTTTGGTTGTTTGGTGACAAGTTATTAGACCTAGATGTAGTCAAAATTATGTTTTATGTTTGACTTTTTTTATTTTTATTATTTGTATAAGATTTTGTACTTCAATTTTGGGTTCCAAATTCATAAATGTTAGACTTTTGAATATATAGATTTTTAGAGAAAAAGGGCCAAAATACTACATATTGGAAATAGAATAAATTTGTCGTTCGATTCATTTTATTATTGGCACAATAGTATTATCATCATTAATTCGATTATCTCAAAATATTTTCTATTTAAGATAGAATAAATTTCTCATTCGGTTCGTTTTAATTTTTTTTTAAAAAAACAATTATGTTGTCACCATAAGCCAATTAGCTCAAAAATGCTCCTTGCTAAACTATTAGGTAAATGCTTTTACTTGTAAAGATTTGAGCAATAATTTAAACTGTTTAAATGCTCTTACCATTTGTGTCTAATCAATTTTTTTTTTTGAAAAAGACATTTTTTTTAGTTGTAATGTTATATAGAACTGTAATAAAAAGAAAAAATAATTTTATTGGACACTAAAAAGTTATAAAAATAAAGAAAAATGCATAAGTAACCCCTAGCTCAATCTATGTCCGAAATCTCAAAGCCACACTTATACTATACTAAGGTTCTATTACCCCTGAACTTATTTTATAAGTAATTTTCTACCCTTTTTGACTTACGTATAAGTGTGTCTCTGGGATTTTAGGCATAGGTTGAGAGAGTACTTGTGTATTTTTTCCTTAAAAATAATTATTGCAAAATTTTGTAGGTAAGAATTGCACAATTGGACTATAACTAATTTTAATCCGTTCAAATTTAACTCAATCTGCCTGTTTGATATCGGTGCTTACATGCGTAAGAAAGTTAAAAGTTTTTAGCTATATACTTTAGTTTTACATATAATTTATTTTTCGTTTAATCAAAAATATGATAAAGGATCATCTAGCACCGTCCTTATTAGTTTTATTACCGTCCTTATTAATTTTATTATCACCCTCCAATTATATTTAAACCAAAAAAAAAAGCTCAATTAATTGTATATTTTGTTTTGAGTCCAAAAACTACTCCTTTTATTTTTTATTTTTGGTTGCAAAATTTATATTTTAATACGTCCAATCTAATGAAGAAACATTAACAAAGAAAAGGTATCTTTATTCTGAATGCAACATGATCCAATGAGACAAAAACACTAAATATAAGAATAAAAAATACATATTAGGTTTTTATGAAAGATAATTAGTGGTTAAATAATGAAGATTAGTGATTGATAGTGAAGATTAACAATGATGAAAAATAGTTTTCATTTAAGATTAGTAGTGACGTTAAGTTGACAAAAGAAAAAAAAAGGTTTTTATTAAGAAATAACTAACACCTGGAAAATTAATTAAATGAGCTAAGCATTCTTGAAGACTTAATTATTTTCTTTAGTTAATTAATTGTCATTGACATTTTCATTATGATCTTATTGACAATCTTGATTGTGTATCTTGATTATGTAACCCATGTGGAGTTTTTCATTTAATTACACAAAGGAAATTAAGATTAATTTTTAAGAATTTTCTAAAAACTCATAAAAGGACGTGTGTTAATAAACTAGTAGTCCAATATTACCTACAAAAGGTGTCAAGAAATTACTCTTAATGAATTGACGCATCGAGATCGCACCACTATTTCTATCGTCAATCACTTGTTTTTGAGTTCGGAGTTAAGAGATCCACAAAATTAATTATATAACTAAAAGGGTAACTTTCTGACAGAAAATTTGATATCATCATCGTTGGACGGTTATACCTTGAATTAAATCTTTTTCATATATAACCTAAACTATTAACATAGGATTTTTTCTTAATAAATGACATATTTAAGATTACTTATTATTAGTTATAACAGGAGTTTCTAAGTTTCAATATGTTAAAAATATGTCAAATCTTTTTCATTTTGCATTATTCAGAGGCAAATTTAACCTTTTACCCTAAAAACTAAAAGGTTATAAAGCAGACCATCTCAATTATATTCTTGTCATGGATGTCTAAAAAGGAAAAAAGGAACCAATAAAGTGAAAAATATGTAATTTATGCAGCCATTGTATTTTTATTTTTAATTTTGATTTTTGTAAGAAATATTTCCATTTTCCATTTTTTAAGTTGCAAAATCATGCTTAAAAAATGACATAAAATTACAAAATGCAGTCCATTTGAATGACTATATTGTAATCTGCATGGCATGCAACATGAGTGATCACATCTCCAATGCAGACAAAAATAATTTTATCACAAAAAATAATAATTAATATGATATGTTTATTAAAGAGAATAAGATTAATTAATACGTCAATCAAGAAGATTAACGAATGATGAAAGTACTGGTGTATATCAAACAATACATATTCCTCCGTCTCAAAATCATCTGTCGTGATTATCTTCTATACGATTCATAAAAAATATTTATTCCGCTCATCTTTATTTGTTAAGTACTGATTTGACGTACCTTTTAAGGATATTTTTAACCTTTTTCCCTAGTTAATTAAGTGGTTTGGGATATAAATTAATTATATATTTCTTGATTTTTAAAAATAGAAAAGTAAAAGTCACTACAACAAAAATAACTTTTAGCGGCATTAAATATTGACATTATTAAAGAGTGCTGAAGTCTTTACCGGCATTAGTTAAGTGTCATTAGAACCAATGTCGCTAAAGACTTTAGGGACATATACGAAGAACGTTAATTATCGCTAAAAATACATACTTAGTGACAATTAAAAATTAATTACAGCTAATAATCATTTTTGATGTAGTGAATGAACATCTATTTTATATAAATAAGTAAAAGTAGACAATATTTATTATAAGGGTTTCATAATTGAGTAGTTTGTAGTCTTCAGAAAGAGTAACCATACGTGCATAAAATGTAATAATTCCTTTTCAGATTTCTAAAATGATAAATAATTTTTAAAAAATGCGATACCTAATTTGAGACGAATAGAGAGGAGTAGTAATTTTGAATTTTTGGCGTTGACAAATTAATAGATAAAGATTAGTTTTTTATACTAAGAAGAGATTAAATTAATGATGATTGAAGTAGGACACTTGGAATATTAGGAATTGAACACTTCATTCATCTCTTTTATTATTTTCTTTATAAAAATAAAATTGCCGTTGACATTTCCATAATGATTGACAATCTTGATGGTGAAACCATGTTTTAAAAAAAATAAATATATTCAAGGAAATTAGGCTTAATCTTTAATTAGGAATTTTCATTATAAAAAAACCAAGATGGATGCGTGTACAGCTCTTTGCTTACACCCTATAAAAAGTGTTTAAGAGATTATTCTTAATACAATATAAATCATTTTTTTTTTAAAACAAAGAAAAACATATGATACTAATTTGAATTAGCTGAAAAGTTGGTCAAATTAATTTATTAAATATTTTTGGCTTAATTATTAGCTTAATATATTATTGTAAGTGTTTATCGACTAGCTAGATATAGTGTTAACGTGTTGTATATTTACACTTGGTTATAAGCAAATTGATATTAGAATTTTCAATTTTCTTTAAAAATAATTCTTCAATTTAAATTTCGTAAAACTTTATTGTTTTGCAGGAATAGTTAGAAAATAATTATAAAAATTTTAATATGAGAAAAATTATGAACTCATGATTTTCCAGCTTAAATTCCAAAACAATGGATATAAAAGGAGGAGACAAGTTTTCCTTACGTTAATAAAAAAATAATTAAATGGCCCAAAATTCAGCCACAATAATGTTAAGCGATTATTAATTCATCAAAAGTCAAAAGAAATAAATATAATGGTGATGAATAATGCCACGTGCAAACCACACAAAACCTACTTCTATAATATCTTTGGGGTTGTATTATTTATTGTCTTTCGACGAAGATTTGTAGAGTAAATTGTGGTAGGATGATTAGAATCTTCATGTTTTCAATCATAAATTGAAAATGAAAAAATCTTATATTAGAAGTTCCACCTTTAAGAATCTTACAATGTGTGAGTTCAACTTCAGTCGAACTCCAATATAATACCAAGTACCAAGCGAGAAACTTCAATAAAATAAGTCTTCATCTTTTTGTCTCATATTTGATACTCAGTTTAGATCCTAACTATTCTAAATTCACGTTATGTAAAATTCATTAAACTACTAAAATTTTCTTCATTTTCAAAATTTGGATTCAAGATAACCTAACTCAACAATTCTTAGGGGTGATAGGTTTGTATATAAACCCTTATTATGTAGTTAAAAGAAACATTTATAAATTATAGAGGATTTAATAGATCAATAATGTACTTATGAAAGTCCTGTATAAATTAATCAGTGGGACAAATTAAAGATTTAAGTCATGTATAGCATAAAGCTCGTTAAAAATGCATCTAGGTCAAACAAATGGGGCACTCTTATAATAAGATTGATTTGAAAATTATAGAGGACATTGTGTGTATAAATTGTATTTATTAATTTCCATTCAACAAATTCAAGTAATCTTAGTGCAAACAGTTTTATAGACTCAATGAAAATATAGTCATTTTATTTCATATTAACTGATTTTTTGAAAATTTTCATTATTGTAAATAAATAAATTATTCGAAGTTCAAAATGGATATTTGAATTTTTTTTGCCCCATTTTTGCCCTTTATTTATTGAAGTTTTATATTTTTCTAAAAGACTACTTCACTGTTTATATTTACCAAATTTATTAGTTTTTATCAAATATATTTACCAACTAAATTGAC
This sequence comes from Solanum pennellii, assembly GCF_001406875.1. NCBI lineage: Eukaryota > Viridiplantae > Streptophyta > Magnoliopsida > Solanales > Solanaceae > Solanum > Solanum pennellii. Next base: position 63,702,724 of record NC_028644.1, read on the forward strand.
CAACAATTTTTAGTCATATGAATGACAAACGAGAAATGCAAGTTCAACATGAGAAACTGTACTATATGTACTATGAGGAAGGATTATATTAAAGACTAATACACCATAACTAATTACGTTTAGTTTTAATTTTATATTGAATAAAGCTTGTGCTTTTTCATAAGATTGTCTAAAGAATTGAGATAATTTTAAGATTTTTATTTTTATGAGAAAAACACACAACATAAAAAATTCAAAAAAAAATTATACTTTTTAAGAGTCTATTGAATATGCGATTTTATAAACTTATGCTTATTTGGTAAGAGTGTATAAATAATTGAGACAATTTTAATAATTTTACAACTTAAGAGATACTTATATTTATAAGAAAGCATACAATATAAAAAGTTCAATCACACGTCGAAAATCTTCATCTTCATGGCCATACATGCCCTTAGTATCCATTTGGTCATGAATTGTTAAAATTTTCTAAAATTCAAAAAAAGATTGTAACTTGGATTAGAAATAATTCTAATTGATATTCATGTTCAAAACACAACTCCATTTCCTCAAATGTTATTTAACTTAAAAATAAATTTTATAATTTTTATATCCAAACAGAGCACTTAATTTTTCTCATCATGAATCAAGCATGTGGAGGCTTTTTTAACCCTTCTTAATATATCTCAAAAATCATTATTAGAAAAATATCATCTTTGTAAATGACAAAAAAAAAATGCTAACAGTTGACAGTACTGAACTTTGTGTAAGTAACTAACAACTTATATATAACTTTCATGAAACATAACCAATTGACACAGATTTGTTAATTCCTTTCACAAATATTCCATGAAAAATAGAACAAATAAAAAAAAAAACTTCTTTTTTCTTTTAAAATAATTTTATTAACTTTTTTAATAACTTGCAGCTCAAAAATATACACGTAGTACATTCATATTACTTTAGCTTCTATACAATATTTTAAGTGATAGATACAAAATATATAGTTCGTTTAGATAATTTATTATTGAAATATACAAAACATATAAATTATCAACATAATTGAGATATATGTAGTATTCATGTGTATTTTGTAAATTAGATGATCGAACGATTCAGATCGATAATTTTTTTATATTAAAGGGAAAGAGGGGCGGCAATTGGCAGAAAGAGGGATAAGAACGAATGTATAAATCTAATAATAACTGAATGAATCTCAGAGCAAACTAAATAAACAACAAAAATAAATAATATTGTCAACTATTATATTATGTTTGCTTGCAAGAAAAATGAAAATCAGACTTTTCATTAATTGCCTTGCGGACTTTATACATGCCACAAATAAATTCTAAAAAAATTACATAGCAAGAAAAAATAGAAAAAAAAAAAACAAATCCCTATGTTTACATTAACTCCTTTCTTTTCTTAAGTTAGATAAATTAATATGTATATATACAAAATTTTCTTTTTCTTTGTGATTGAATTTCTCCTCTCTTTTTTTTCTTGTATTCGAAAAATCTCTGAAGATCAGTGACACATCGTTTGAATTTATTAATTTGATCGGGATCCTTCTTAGCTTTCCTCATGAAGAAGGAAATTTTGTTTTCATATATTTTCCTCCAAGTTGTGAGGGAAAATCTTTAGTTGATGGAATTGAAGAGATATTCTCACAATTCAATGTTTTTTTATTTTATTTTTAATATTATGTTATTTAAATTTTAATTTTATTATGATGTCTTGTGGGAGAGCATAATGGGCAGGCCATTTTGGGGAAGAGCAAAGGGTCCATACTGAATTCCATTTTGTGGGCCCATCATAGACCACCTGCCAAACATAGAGGAAATGGAACAAAATATTATGAGATGAGTAACACTAAAACATTTCTATTTTTAGGAACTTCAATTTTTAGTAATAATTATAACTATATTTTCTTAATTTTTTTTTACCTCATCTTTAAAAAAACAAAAGGAATTTATAAGTTCTATTAATCAAAATGAGAATCACCGATTTAATCAGACTCCTTAGAGCTTATTAAAATTGATTATCTATTAAAATTCAGAACTTATAAACTTAAAATATTTGACGAATTATTGCTAACCTGTACTTTGTGGTGAGATGATGTACAAGGATCAAAATCTCCAGCTTGGCTAACTCATTGCCTGGACATGAGTGGGTCCCATTGCCAAATGGCATGAAAGTATTGGGTTTTGGAGTAACCTGGCACCATCACATAAAAATAAAAGATTTTTCTCAGTATCCATGGATATTATAAAAAAATGTTAATTAATTACTAAAATTTTGCTGATATTTACCTCAAATCTTGAAGGATCAAACTTCTCTGGTTCAGAAAAATTATCAGGGCTATGGTGAATGTTTCTAAACAATGGTAATACTTTCCATCCTTTAGGTATTAGATATCCTGAAATAAATCAAGAAAGATAATTTTATCGGTTCATAAATAAAATTAATTATCGAGTACCTAAACTTCATTTTGACCTAATTATATTGACTCAGATAATTCAAGAATGTGTAATACACGCGATGTCACATAGATTTTGTTGTCCATGTGGCTCGATAAATTTAAGGGGTTTTCGATGTATTGAGTTGATAAAATTTATCAAAACTATATTATAAAATTTATGACTTAATAATGAAAATATAAAGGGTCAAAGCTGACCTTCAAACTCAACATCCTCAACAGCTTCTCTGAATGTAAAAGATAAGACTGAAGCAGCTCTAAGTGTCTCTTGGATCACTCTTGTAGTCATAGGCATTTTCTTTGTATGTGCCCAACTCAACACTTTTCCTTCTCTCATTATCCCCTCTTGCTCTTCCTACAAACACAAAAAAACGAAAAAAAGACTCGAGTTAGAATCCATAGAGTTCAAATCCTGAATCTGTTTACGAGGAAAATGCTTACTGTGACAGCTTGTAGGACACTAGGATTTTCACCAAGGTACTTAAGGATCCATGTAAGGACACTAGCTGTAGTGTCTCTAGCAGCAAATATAACACCAATTATGTTATCTGCAATTTGTTCATCTGTAAGATCTTCTTGATCTCCCATAAAGGATCCTAACAAATCTGTATGATTTTGATTTGTTTCCCTCCTAACTGATATGATTTTAGCCAACATCTTTGCTAGCTCCTTTCGTGCTTTCATTGATTTGTGAAAAAGTGTTCCTGGGAGATTGATTGGCATCGAATTGTACCCTGTTTCGAGCACGTAATAGCACCTCTTTAGATCCTCCCTACACAGCATTTCATCTTTGCCAAATATCGAAAGCAATGCAACGTTGTATGTGTACTGCAAAAATGTTGCCAAATTGAGAACAGCACGAAAACAGGGGAAAACAGGGGGAAAACAGGGGAAAAACAGAGGAAAAAAACAGGGGACTCTGTTTTCCCCTGTTTTTTTTTTTTTTGCAAGAAAACATGATTATAAACATACTGTTTTCATTTCTTGGTAAGTATTGATTAATCTTCCTTGCATAGATTGAAGTGATGTTATCGCGATTGATTCGATGTCTGGTACGATGTTTTTGATGGCTTCGGGTTTGAATGCTCGAAGAACTAGCTTTCTTAGCTTAGCATGATATTCTCCTTGATGAAAAAAAATGGCTTGTTTCCCTAACATCCTCTCTTTACTAGCAGGGAATGTAGGCTTAAAAAGATGAGCTTTAGTGACCAAAACTAGTTTTGCTGCTTCTGGGCTTGATATCATCACACATGGACATCCCAATATGTGAGTCTTGAAAATTGAACCATACCTGTTTTTTTCAACAACAAAAAACAAACACACCCATTGCTCATTAGCAACTCAAAATCAAGAATACCAAGAAGAAAATCAACAAAATTGAGTACTAACTTCTTGACTTTTGAAGCAAAGAAGAAACTTGGGTTTTGTGAGTACAGCTGAAAAGTTTCACCAATATAAGGCCAACCCAAAGAACCAGGAGGAAGAGGTAACTTCTTAACACCAAATTCAAAGAGCTTAAACACAGAATGAAGAAGTAGAATTGAGCAAGAAATGAAAGAAAACAAGCAAAACATAGACACAAACTCCATATCTCTTCTTTTTATATATCAAAAACACCAAAAATGTTAACACAAGTTGTGAAAAAGATGAAACCTATGATACTGTAATGAATCCAAGTGTATGTATATATAGGTAAATACATGGGGGTAGGGG
>NC_028644.1:63707457-63742115 GCF_001406875.1 Solanum pennellii
GTAGGGGGGTGGGGGGTAGTTGGGGGGGTAGGGGGTTGTTTACATTTACAGCTCAAATCCCACACACGGAATCTCCACCTCCAGCTCATGCTATTTTAAACTAAACGGAAGACGAAGAAAAAAGAGACAAAAATAAAAAATGAAACAGAAGAGAAAGAGAAAATGGAAAAGTAAAATATCAAACGACAAACGGGAGAAAAATAGAGAGTGTATGACACGTGTCACTCCATTTATGTTGAGAACATGTGAGAGAAGACGGCAATTTCAAATTTTTATTAAGAGTACGTGAACTCTTGGTCACCAAAGGCCAAGTCCCGTGCGATAATCTATCAAAAATAATTTCTACAGAAGAAATATACTAATAAATGTAGATAAATATGTAGTAAGTTGTTTACCATGTCTTGAAGATGAATGATGTATGAATTAACTTATGAAACAGAAATTTTGATTAGAATTTAATCAGAATGATATATTTTATTTTTAGACATTTTAATTTTTTTAATTTTAATACCTTTTAATTAAAAAATGAAAATATATATAAATATTATAGATTTTTTAAACTTCTGACCAAATTTTTTTATCATTTAACATTACTCTTTGACTTACTTTAAATAGTTAAAAAATCAATATATAAATTTATGATTAAAAGGTCGATATATAAGTCAAAAGTTAATCCAAACGAATTCGGCGAGAGTTGAGGGTTTTAGGAAAGTGCATTTTTTATAGCTATGTTGGGTGAGAGAAGGGCAAAGTGGGAAAAAAGGGAAAATAAAGAAGAGGAACATGGCTATCCGTACAATTAGTACGTTGATTGAATCATATACTCAATTTTAAAGATTTTTACTAAAAAAGGGAATTATAACTTTTGAAAATAACATCTAATGCAATCCAACTTTGGCATAAAAAGAAATTTTCAATGAATACGTAAAGATAAAAGGGACAAAAACATTTTTTGATCTCTTAATGATGAGTAAATTTTAATTTAAACCTTACAATTAAGTTTAAAATGCATGGTTATCCCTTTATGTAAAACTTTATTATGTTTAGATTTCTTTTGATTTTTTTTGTAAGTATAGTTTTCGAACAAGTTTGTATATATCTTAATTGATTAACTTATATTCACTGACAATGGATTAAATAAATTACACCATCAGCTCATTTTTAGAAATACTTATTTTTTAAAATATATTACTTACTATTAATATTTAAATAATAATAATAAAAGTATTACATGATTACTTGAACTCTAAATTAATTGTATGAGTTTGTTTAGAATTCTTCTTGGTTGCCAAAGATAAGAAGATTTTTTGCAGTGTTTTCTTGTACTTATTATTTTTACCTCATTTTCCATCAACACCATTGAAGCAATTTGAGACAATCATCAATAGTAACTTTTTACTTTTAAAAAAAAAAAATCCAGACTAATTAATTTCATAAAAAAAATTATTCATAACTTATTAAATCTTCTTTCTAACATGAAAAAGTTTTTGGATAGATGCTTCCATTACTTCAACTTTTCTCTTCTTAGTTCATTTTATCGACAATATCAAAATTAATTGAAAATAAACTTTGATCCATATACATTCATATGTATTCCAATTTATTTAAGTAATACTCAAAGTCGATAGTATAAAAAAAAATTAAACATTATTTCAAAACAATTTTAAATTTATAGAACGTCTTTAAAAAAAAAAAAAAGCTAAAAGAATCATTAATCATTAAATATGAAAATATGATAATTAAATTAAAAGAAATAAGTATTTCTAAAAATGAGCTGATGGTGTAATTCTTTTTGTCCACGATCAGTGGATATAAGTTAATCTCATTAATTTCATGAGATATTTCTCTTCATCAAACATGTATAGACAATTCTGTTAATCGAGATTAAACCTAATAAGAAGAAATTGCCTATTATTTTTATTTTTGATTGAGTTTAAATATGAGACCTCATGATACGCACGATTCTATATTTAATAGAGAGCAATTAATACTTTAAAAAATTGTGATTATTCACAAGTATTATCACAATTAAACACTAAAATTTAGCCCTAATTCTCGAGTAAATACTTCAAGTTCTATTACGCACATTAGACAAACTTAATTCATTTTTGCCGTGTCAGTTAAAAACTTCAATTTGCAAAATGATTGTATACATCTCTAGAATTTATGTGTTACATTAATATTTAGTGTCCACAAAACACAATAAAAATAAATTAAAATATTTAATTATCAATTAAGAATAAATAAATTTTCTATATGCATATCTTTTCAAAAAGTTAAAGTATTTATTTGTTAGGGAAAATGCACAAGTACCCCCTCAACTTATGTCCAAAATTTCAGAGACATACTTATACTATACTAAGGTCCTATTACCCCGTCTGAACTTATTTTATAAGTAATTTTTTACCCCTATTCGGTCTACATGACACTAGCTTGGAAAAAAAGTCAAACAATGTTGGACCCACAAGATAGTGCCCACGTAGACCGAAAAGAGGTAAAAAATTATTAATAAAATAAGTTCAGGAGGGTAATAGGACCTTAGTATAGTGTAAGCGTGTCTCTGAGATTTCGAACATAAATTGAGGGGTACTTATTCATTATCCCTATTTGTTAAGTAAAAACAAATATATATATATAATTGTTTATTTAGTTAATGTGCTTGTGATATCACAAAAAAGTAAAATTAAAATTTATCAAAGTAAATAAAAGACCGACTGTTAACCTATAACTAAATAAATAATCATTTTATTTGTCTCTATCTTTATTTAATTTAATTTTAAGTCATTTTCCATAAAAGGAGTGCTTCATACTACTTGCGTCATTTCTACTTCCATGTAAGGAATATCATATTAACAACTATATCCCATTAAAATTATCTTTCGTAATTTTTAAAAATAATTATTTAATATTTTATTGATGCATGACAAAATTAACTATATTTGTTCATTTGTCTTGATAGTATAATTTTTGAATATTATAAATACTTCAATAAAATAAACATTTAATAAAGATAGATTATTTATTAAGAAATAAATGAAATTAAAATAATTTTAAAAATATTTCCCTTATATACACGTAAAACTGAAACACAACAAATAATTTGATATGCAAAGAAAAATATAGTATAATTATAATCATAATCATCTTTGCCTTTTGGACATAATTAAACAAATATAGAAGAAATTATTTGTAAATAATTCCAATTTTCGATCTTTAATAGGTTATAATCATTAGATCTTTCGGAGAATCATATACAGTATATTTTGATATTACTATATATATTGCTAAGATTTTCTCAATGGACACTAATTATTTTAAACTTTGAGGGATCGTTTGATATGGAAAATAACATAAATAAAGATATTTTATGAATTTTGATAATTTCATGAGATTAGTTAGCGTATAAATTATATAAAATTTTTATGATGATATAAATTATTCTAAAATTCATTATTATCGATCTCCAAGTGAATATAGAATAGAATAATTTCATGTTTTATTTTAAGATTATTAAGTATTTCTTATCCCGTACCAAGCGATCGATAAAAAGATGCGTATATAGAGAGTAACACGCATTGAGAATCGAATGTAATCTATATATTACGATATCTTTTTATGATATCTTATTATATTATTATATTAATTGTTTTTATGTTTAGATTTTGCCAAGTGTCCAGTTGACACATAGAGATTCGAGAAAAATTTTGACCATGCTGATTTGTGACTTGACCCAACTTATTACATCTTATAATCAACATTATTTTGCTGAAATATCTTCCTTAATTTAATTATTTTATTTAATTATTACATACATTGGAAGACTTTTGAGTGCATAACTACAGAAATTTTCGGGATATTTTCTAAGAACGTTATTATTGAATTTTATTGACTGAAATTCATATTAAAATATAATTATTTAGGTTTAAAATTTTGTTTAAAAGGAAGCATTTTATACTAAAAAAATTTTATATTCAAAGCTCAAACTCTAGAAAGAAGCAGTCGCATATGTTGATGATAAGTAAAAGCGTTTTATTTTTAAAGATTTGAATTGAATTTACTAACTATTAAAAACTTAAAAGCAGTCTCTCTATCTCTTTATAAGTCGTAGTTATATTAAATATATGTTGTGAGTGTTGGTTATATTTAAACAGTAGCTCTAAAAATGACAATCAAATCATGGGTAGAATTTTTACATTAGAAGAATTACAGTAATTACTATTAACCAATAACTGATTAACTAATTTGATCATAAAGAAATTTAAGTTTATCAGCATAACATTTTGGAAAAAATCAAGAATGGACGTGGCATTTGATCCCAATTCCCATAATTTCCCGAAGCCTACCGCTAAAAAAATATAATAAAATAATATTAACAAAATCAAATGAAAAACTCAACATATTAGAAAAAACTTTACTTTGAATATTCAAGTTTCAAACATATTTTATTTACCAAAAATAAAGTTTTTACTACTAAAAGTCTTCCGTCTCCAAATTAGAAATTCAAATATAGAAATATTATTACATCATCAAATTTCAATCATTTAGGGCCCGTTTGGATGGGCTTAATAAAAGCAGCTTTAAAAAATTACTTTTGAAAGTGCTGAAACTTAATTTTTAAAATAAGCAGTTATGCGTTTGGATAAAAGTGCTGAAGTTAAAAAAAAAGTTGTTGATGTGTTTGGCAAATAAGTGCTGATAAACAACTTTTTAAATCAAAATGTCTGAAATACCCTTAAAAGCTGTTAACATAATAAAAGTTAATTAATTTATATTTTACAGCCATAAATAATTATATTTTACTATCATTCACATATTTCTTTCTCATCACAAATTATTTATAAGAGGAATATAAACTTATTATAGATTTTAAAGATATATAATTTGAATAGATCAAAGAACAATTTAAGATTTTATTTTAGTTTCATCCATAGGTAATAATAATAGTCTATCATTCACATATTTCTTTATTATCACAAATTATTTATAAGAGGAATATAAATTTTTATTTAAGTTATATGTGCAACTTATTTTACATTTTAATAATATATAATTTGAATAGATCACTTGAAAGATTTAAGATTTATTTTATTTTCATTCATTAGTAATAGTAATTGTCTATCATCCACACGTGAAAAGGGAAAAATAGAAGAAAGAAATGTTAGGGTTATGCGGGTAATTTGGAGATTGTATAAAAATATTAAGGGTAAAAAGGTAAAAATGTGGTCAACTTAAAACAGCTTATAAGCTGGAAAAAAAAAAGCACCCCTACCCCAGCTTTTAACTTTTTGCTTAAAATAAGTTTTTTAACTTAAAATAAGTTATTTTGAGAATTGCCAAGCAGCTAAATAAGTCAAAAACCAGCTTTTAAGTCAGTTTGACCAGCTTTTAAGCTGAGCCAAACAGGCTCTTAGTGGTGTTTGGTGGTCCGTTGGAATTATGGAAGTATTAACAATGTAAGTATGTAATTATATTTACTATATCAGTTATTTTATTTTTATTTGGAAAATAATATATAAATTTTCTTATACATACTTTAATTTATATGTAATCGTTATTCATTTAGACAATTAATATATAATAAATCTATGTGTGATGCTTGTCATTCAATTACAAACGAAGGAAGTTTTAGTAAGAGTTATACAAATGACTAATGCAAGATTTAGTTATGTACCTAAGATTAAGATTACGTTATTCAAGTATTTATTAATCTTCTATACTTTATATAAAATAATACATAAATTTCTTCATAGTCCATAACTTGTACATTTATATCAATTATATAGAATTATAAATTGATAATTAATAAACTTTTTACAGTTACAATTATTATTTAGAATTTATTTTCAGATTGTCACTTGCCTAATAATAAATGTATAATATATAAATATAATATATAAGTATCAATTGAAATTTAAAGCGATTCATACATTTTTGTGGAGCACCATAGAAAAAAAGATTTATTTAATTTTATTTCATTGTAACGGTGGTATTCAAACTAATTTGTGTATATCGATTCATCCGTCGAGTCTGCTTCATTTCATTAGCACAAATATTTAATATTTTATTCTTCTCAATTTATGTGACATCATTTAACTATTTTCACGGAGTATAAGGATAAAACGACGAATTTTAAAGTTAAACCATTCTAATTATAGAAAAGTAATTTTTTTTTAGACAAATATAAAAGAAAAAATTGTCAAATAAATTGAAAGGAGGGATTATTTAATTTTCTTTGTGAAAAATAAAATTGAAATGAGGGAGTATTTAATTTTCTTTGTCGAAATTCCCATACAAGGGAAGAACATATCCTTTTTTTTTTTTTTGGAACGGTCAATCATAAAGATAGTATATAGTCTGTTCTATATTTCATCATGTATTTTTAGTGTTAATGAATAATAGTCTAATCATATTATTATAGGTTTAGAATATGATTCTATGTTGAATTAATTCTAATAGGTATATACTATATAACAATTTCAAAGGATATTACTATAACACGTCTCACAAAAATGCTAACTAATTACTTTTATAATCAACCACTTTCTTGAATTATTATACTCTCTTTTTGACTACTTTTGTAAAGATTCAAAAAAATCTAAAGTTTTTTTTTTTTTGAATCAATTTTACTTTCTATTAAAATTATTTGTTGATATTTTATTTTCTTCAGTTGCTTAATTTATGCCAAATTAATGTAAGAAAACCCTGTATCAATTTTTGTGAGTTTTTATTTATTTATTATTTATCGGATATATAACAGTCTTGTGAGGCTACTATATGTATTAATCGACGGAAACAAAATTTTCACTATAAAAAAATCAAAATTTATGAATGACATATTAAGATTTTAAAATGATTTAGAGAATAAGTAATAAATATTGAGAATAAAAAATTAAAAAAAAAAATTTGACAAGTAAAACAAAAAAAATTATTCTCCGTTCACTTTTATTTGTTCACTATTTTAAAGTTAGATTTTTTTACTTGTCACTTTAACAAATAAAATAATAACTTTTTTTTCTTTCATGTTTTACTACTTATTTTAAATTATCATTTTACAAGACCTAATACTATAATCAATTAATATAAATATTATGATAAAATCGTCAAATCATCTTTCTGTTATTATAAGGAACGTGCAAAGCCTAAAAAATTAAGTAAAAATGAACGAAAGAAATACAACACTGTAGCAAAAGAGACATCTAGTGTCAATAGATTTTTCTTTTAATGGTAATATTTATTGTGTATAAATATTTAGAATAATTTAATAATGTCACGCATCCAAAATTGCTAAACCCATTAGCAACATTTATATAAGAAGATAAATATAAATATCCATACTTATCGTTAGCTAATTAAATAATTTCTATTGATCGTGATTTTATAAATTAGTAAAAGTGAACAGAGAAAATAATATTTTTTATTTCTCCGAATTCCAAGTTCAGATAATTGTCATGATTTTCATCAATCTCATTTTGCATTGTAAAAATAGTTAGACACAGAGGACTTGTTATACATGATTGGTTGATCATGCATATAACTTCAGTTGTATAAATATATATATATAAAAAAAAACTTGTCAGTATTAGGTACATTAAGATTAGTCACCCCTTCAATAATTTTAAAAATATCTTGGTTAGGCATTGTGTCCCTTCACCTCCATGAAAAATATAACAGTAATTTGTGGATGAAATAAGTGATACAAAGATATCACGTTTTAACGTACAAACTCCACATTCAAACTTTTTATATGAAAAGCCTACAAAAGTAGGTGATAAATATGACTAACAACAAGTCCAAATAAAATTGGTTGCCATATATATATGCTGAAAATATAGAGCAAGCTAATTAATAAGATCGGACGGTGTATATGTTAGGTTAGTTCAGAATAAATGTAATCTTTATAGTAATATTTTAGAGTAGGAAATAATTGCATTTAATGCACAAAAATTTGGATATATCAATGTTTATACGTAGATAATCAGATATTCTTGCAAATAGATATTTGTTATATAGTTTTATCTATTATTTCAACTAGAAACAAAGAAATTAATCAAAATTTAAAAGTTTGATCTAAAGAATAATTCAAGTGATATAATGTGTTTCATGTTTTATGTTTTACAGACCTCAAGTTCAAGTAAACCTTATTGACTTAACGTAATTTTAGCTAAAATTGTCTAGATAAATCCTACAGAACTTTATAGTGATATGTTCGAGTAGGAAATAATTGCATTTAGCGCGCAAAACTTTGGATATAAATCAATGTTTGAATTAGATAATGAAATATTTTGGCAAGTATATGTTTGTTATATATGTTTATCTATTATTTCAACTAGAAATAATGAATTTGAAAGTTCCATTCAAAGATTATTTCAACAAAGATTATTTCAAGTGATATAATATGTTTCACGTTTTATGTCTCACATAGCTCCAGTTCATATATACATTATATACTTAATGTCTCAAAAATTATCTAGAGACCCTACATAATTTATTCTGAATCCGTTTCTGATTGTGATAAGACGATAGAAGTCAAATGTGTGTACAAGGACACAAGTTGACTATGGTGGTATCATTAAAAGACGGCCGCTAACTGTTATTTAGGGCACACGCATACGTTTCTAAATAGGAAAAAAAAAGAAGTTATCTATATATATATATACATTCCTCTAGCTTTTATATATAATATTATCTTTTAACTTCTTGAAGATCCATATGTCATAAAAAGGATTGATATTTTGTTTGAGGTGCATTGTATGTTGAAGTAGTAGAATTTGAGTTGCACCTTTTGGAACATTTTTAAAAGTAGCATGACTAACCCCTTTAAAATTGGGATATTTTCAATTGATATATGTATGGATATTAATTTCTCTTTCTTGGTTGTTGAAAGAATTGAATAACATAAAGATATCATCAACTCTGCCACCTTTTATATATATATATATATATCAAGATTTTTAGTCTGTTTGAATTGATTTTTGACTTTTAACTTTTAACTTGTATGATTCTATTATAATTTATTGCCTTTTAATTTATTTTTATCGTTTTTAATTTAAAATTAAGTGCTTATAAGCAACTAAACGTTCCAAAAGTACTTAAAAGTTATTCTGATTTAAAGTTACTTAAAATAAGTCAATTCAAACAGATTGTTTGTCACATTTGTTTGTGTTTGTGTACTCATATGAAGCATGTTTTATGATAAAGAGTCGTGAAGAAATTATACATTCATGTGAAATGAATAATTGCATAATTTGGTAGAATTCAAACATTTGGACATGTTACAACAATACCACATGTACCCCTCGTAATTTTACAAGTGGAGTTTGACGAGGATGTACCTCTCGTAATTTTACAAGTGGAGTTTGACAAAGATATACGATGATATATATATAATTTTATTTCTACCGAAAGAGAGTGTTTTTAATAGATCCCCAACTCAAATAAATCATATTAAAACATAACAATTTGACTTGTTTTATAGTAATAATCTAATGCCTAACTTGATATCATTTAGTCACGTCACGACTTTGTATTTTGTTATGATGCATATATTATAAGCTATTTAGATTCTCATTTCTACCAACAAAAATAAATAGATATTTGAACAAGAATTAGCAAAGATATTTCAATTAAATGTCTGAATCAATATTTAAAATGATTTCGAAAAAATATGATTGTGGGCAGCAGGAGGGAGATGGGAGTGGAGGAAATATTTACGTAAAATCTATATAATATAATATTGTTGCATGTGTGTAATATATGATCAATATGCTTGATACGTGTTTCGAAAAAATATTTTTGAATTATCTAAAATGATTTAAATATATCCGTCATTTTATTTATATGGCTAAAAATTTTACTTGGTTCACCTTTTGGCTCATAACTGATTGTATTTTTTTTTATTAGTTTTACTTTCTCTGTTTATATTTATTCGTCGTTCTAACTAAAAATAGTTGATCCTTGATACTTATCATTTCACAAATCGATTCATAAATAACAATATTCTTTTTGAGAGTTATTAGTATTGAAAGTATGAATTTGATTAAAATTAGAAAACTAAATGATTATAAATTCATGTTCATTAGTTAACTTAATTAATTAAAATAAATTAATTCATGATCATTTATTGAAAACTCCATTTCAAGAGAACAGTAAATACGCGTATAATGATGAACTAACCTAGTTTCTTAAAAAACGTAAAATCTAAAATAATGACATATCAATAAGAACGGCAAGAGTATTATTTATTATGTGGAGTCTTACTATTGGATAAAATTAAATCTCCAGCCCATCATTTGAGTGGGGCGGGTAGGAAAAAATTGAATATACTGAGAATTTAGTTTTATCCAATAAATAGACGTAATTGGATTAATAACGATAATAATTAAAAAGAAGTTATTAAACTTAAACGTAAAAATAAGCCACTCAATACAAAAAAAAATTAATTTTATTTTCTATTTTCTAATACTGTATTTCACCAATAATTTTAAAGAAATTATATTCCTGACCACATATATAGTTTTAGGAGGGTACTTAATACATATAATCAAGTAACTAATCCACCAAGTAACTTATAACTTAAAAAGGTTAATTCTTTAATAATTTATGTTTATAAGTTGTTATACTTGGCTTTCAAAATCCCAATTATCCAATTATTTTCACCTTGAGTGTTTTTTTCCCAATTAATCCAATTAGTTCAAATTATATTTATCTAACATAATACAAAATAAAAGAAAACATGATAAAGACATTATACCCGTGTCATTTTATTACAAAAGAAAGTAGTAAAACTAGCAAAAAGTTTTAACTTTTCGACTTCCATTACCAATTGCGCCATAAAAATAATTAAAGTTTCATTTTTTAAAAAAAAAATTAATACCGACCTACCAATTATAAAACAACAGAGCAAATAAAAGTTTTAAAATATATTGAAAAAAATGTATATAATAAGATGTGAATATCAATTTTGATTTGTCCTTCTGCCTAACAGTGCCAGCTTGAATGGTTAAAAATCGAAGAAATAATTAAAGTGCCATAAATTATTATATAATAATAATAATAAAAAAAAGTTGTATTTTCATATGGGAACTTTATAGGAAAGTCACTACTTAAATTTGGTACAAGTGTTAAATGAAGATTTCTGCCGTACATAGATCCACCACCCACCCACCCCACCCAATCCACACCCCACCCAACCTTACTTTTTTCGTTTAAAAAAAATGTTATTTTAGTCAAAATCACATTTATTAAAAAAAAAAATCACATTTATTAAAAAAAATAATAAATGTAATTATTTATCATACGATCAATATTTAATAAAAGTCTCTTAAGAAAGTGATTAGTAGTATTATAAGAATACGTAAAAAAAAATCTTTTGGCTCAATATACATGATAAATTTAAAACTTTAAGATTCAAATTTCTAAATCTATATTGTTCGTTTAGATATAGAAATTTTAAGTTTTCTTTTTGAAACATAATCTATATATCTGAAAATTACAT
This sequence comes from Solanum pennellii, assembly GCF_001406875.1. NCBI lineage: Eukaryota > Viridiplantae > Streptophyta > Magnoliopsida > Solanales > Solanaceae > Solanum > Solanum pennellii. The sequence goes on from NC_028644.1 coordinate 63,718,952, forward strand.
TTAAATATATTATAAATTATAATATTAAGCAATTTAAAAGACATATAAAAAATTCGACAACAAGGGCATGGTTGAGTGATTGGGAGTGGGAGATCTGGAATGATATTCAGCCTCTGTTTACTACTCAGCCATGAGTCGATCGCATAAGGCTTTTCTAGTGTAGTTTATATCTTGTTCACTCGAATGACAAAAATTGTAGCAAAATTTGTGATTCTCTAAATTACAAAAAAGTTCAAAGCAAATTTGATCAATTCTCAAAATTTTAACTATAACTATAAATATTTTTCTTGTGATTCCTAATATGACGTGACGCTTATTTTCATTAAATTATTTTGATAAATTGAAATTGATTTTGTTACGAATAAAATAATAAAGTGGATATAAAGTTAGATTAGAAAGATAACTAGCAGTATTTATAGGGTAGTCATAACTGACATGTCTAGGTTGCATATAAACAGTAGTTATAAGAAAAGTAGAAAAAATATTTATAACGCTATCCTTATTTATTAATTTTAGCATATCATTATCAATCAAATTCCACTAATAAATAACACGCTTTAAAAGAAGAAAAGACATCCCGGCTGTTTAAAAAAATAAAAATAAATTTCAATTTTATCTTTTATCCTTTTGAAGGCATCTAAAATTTTATCGAATAATTCTAAAATTTGCTTTCTGATTATACAAAAAGTATCCAATAGTAAAATTTATTAAAGACATTTGTGAATTTTACTTCAAATATTTTTATAAATATGATGATCGAACTAAACATGTGAATATCATTCAAAATATTATTGTTTTGTATATTCATATATGTCAAAATCACAATATTTCTACAAAAGAAAATTTCAGAATTCAATATTAATTATTTAAAGTTAAATTTGAATCAATTTTTACCAGTTATAACGATTAATAAACTTGAAAAACAATTCCTTTTAAAGGAAGATGCAAGCAAGCTTAATTTGCTATTATGCGGCTACCCGTACATGCAACTCTTTGTATTTAAATTTTATATATAAAAAATAAATAGAGAAACGGGTAAATGATATATATATATTATATGTATAATCTATTGAATTAAATTTATTCTTAACATTATTTTTAGATTTAAAAATATTCCTCCATTAAAGACATAAATGTATAATATTTAATAAAGCATATGATCATTATTTATTGATCCACATAAAAAAAAAAATACCCAACCCAAAAATCTGGTTCATCCATGACCCAACCAACAAAAAACCATTTTAAATTGATGCAACTAAGTGATAAAATTAATTTTTTTTAGGACAAGATTGGTCCTTTAAAATAATGATACTAGGCTAGCTAATTATGTTAAATCTCTATTTTAAGATATGGTGTTTTTGAGATTTGATGGACTAGTTGTACACTTAATTTGGATTTATTTAGATTTTGATCTTCCCCAGATATCCTAATAGATTCACATGAGATATGAATAGTTTTTCTATAAGAGAAACTTATAATAGTATGGTCTACGAACAAAACCAAAAAAATCTAGTTCAACTTATAAAACATATTTTACATAATATATAGTAATCTTTCCGTCTCATTTTATGTGACACTTTTTATATTTTGAGATTCAACCAAGTATATCTTTGATATTAAGTTTTTCATAGATACTTTTAACATTTTGAATTACAATTATTGTGATTTATAGTATAGTTTTCAAATATATAAATTTAATTTCAAAAAAAATTGATAATTTCATATGCAAATGTCCGATCAAAGTTAAATTGTTTGACTCTCAAAAATTAAAAAATATCACATAAAATAAGACAAAGAGAATTGTAATTTTTTCCCTTTATATTTCTTATATGTTGTTCTGCATCTTTAATAGAGTTCGATTAATTTGGATTCATGTAAAGTAAAAACTATTATATATTCTTAAGGATTTTTTTATACTCATAAATTGAAATCGAGACTAATTAAGAAATGAACTATCTCATATAATGCCTCGTATCATTTGGTGGTAAGGTAAAATTAATTAATAGGTTGTTCAATAAGAATTTGCTTTGGTTGCTCTAGCATATAGCCACAATAAAAAATCTTGTTTATTATTATAATATAAAAATTAGAGGCCAATATAGTTAGAGTTAAGTGGGGATTAGTGGAATCAAATTTCAATAAATTTGTCTTAATTTTTAGTTATATATATGTAATACACGTGTCACAATTTTTTTTATTTTTTTTTAAAAGTAAATACTTGGTTACAGCTATTATATGTGACGTGTTTTAGCATAAGGACACATTACTTTTTTGGCATAATATTATGTAATCTTTTCAACTAATTAGGGTAAAGGATAGTGATCAGGCAAAGATTCTATGGTTTCCTAATTGGAAATAATTGTGTTTTTTAATTAATATTTGCCCCTTTCTTTTTTTGTAGAATTGACATTTTCACACTTTTTATGTCTCAACAAAATAAAGCTAACTTTTGCTAGAAAGGTACACACTTAGCAAAGTACAAGAAATTTCATTATAATTTGATATATGTATAATTATTAATCTGAATTTTGTTCCAGTGATTCATTAATTCCCTAAAAGAATTAAAAAATAATTCAATTCAAGTCGATATCCTTAAAATAATTAATTGTTTTTTTTTTATCAAAAAAAAATTTAATTCCGATATTTATCTTTTATAATCACCAAATAAGTAAGATCACACTCATTTTAATTTGAATAGTGTACAAAATCCACGAATAGTATGTACTTTTTTTGTTTCTAAAGAATGACAATTAATTATCAATTAAGTTCTATATCGTTACACTACAACAAAAATAACTTTTAGCGGCATTAAATATTGACATTAATAAAGAGTGCTAAAGTCTTTACCTGCATCAGTTAAATGTCAATAGAATCAATGTCGCTAAACGCTTAACGGACATATACAAAGAGTGACAATTGCCGTTAAAAGTGCATATTTAGCGACAATTAAAAATTAAATACCGCTAATAATTATTTTTGTTGTAGTGTTACTTTATCAAAAAAAAATTTCTATATACACTAGAGGGAGAAAAATAGGAAAAATATATAATAAAAGACAATAAAAATATATTTAACGTAATTTTATAACTAATGAACTCTGAAAGAATAGAACATATATAAGTCTTATTTCTTCCTTATGAAAATAAAAAGGTTATTTTTAATAGATTGTAACTTAAAAACGTTTAAAAAAGGGATAATTGTATATAATAGCAAATTAATAACCTAAAATAAATAGAGTAGCTACGGTTTGATTTAATTGTACTCCATAGCAAACGTTTTCCAAAGTTTGTCAGTCGTCTTTCTCCCAAAATTCTCGCTCGCCACTCTCCCTCGGCTCGCCTCTCTCGCTTTATACACAGAAGTGTATAAATTGTGTTTCTGTTTTGTATAAAGCGAGAGAAAAACATATATCTTCTTCCTACACACTTATAATTATACAATATACAAACATTTTACTTCGATTCAATTGTATGCAAAGCAAATTTTATACAAATATTGCAGCGAAATAGGCAGCGAATTATACAATTGCAGTGAAATAGGTCAGCGAATTATACAATTGCAGCGAAACAGGCCAGCAAATTATACAATTTAGGCCAGCGAATCATACAATTGTATATGTATAGCGAGGCCAGCGAATTATACAATTATATATGTATAGCGAATTATACAGTTATAAGTTTGCTATGGAGCGCAATTATGCAAACTTTGCTATAACATACAAATATAAATTTTTTATTTGCTATATATAAAAGTTGCCCTTTAAAAAATGTGCAAACTGAAATGGAGAACAATAGTGAAAAAGACATAACAACAAATAAGGAAGCCATACATAGAGAATAATAAATGTATATTCTTCGTATAATTTTTTTTATACTTAATAATCAATACAACAATTTGAGGGAACTGATTTTGTGATTTTGGGCTATAAAATTTAAAGAGAAACTAACTTAAATTTCACTACGATACACTCTAGTTTATAATATTACAAATATTATTAGATTTTGATGTGTTTAGATACATTACATATAATAAATGAGCCAACATTAAATTAGGTGTAATTTATTCTAGATATATTGTATCCAAGTGAATTCGCATGTATATGTGATACATAACAAATTGGTTTGTCTCCATCCCTTCCTCACAACTCTCATATGTAAATGGTGTCTCAAATACATGTAAATCACACGAAATATAACAAATACATGTATCTAGTGTGTGTCTAGTGTATTTCATATGTATCTAAATTACATGACTAAAGACATGCATGAATATACACAACTATATAGTTCTTCTGTTGAAGTCATGTCACAATTTTAATTTCTGTTGTACATGCATGTAAGAATATTGGAGTATACCCCAAAAGAACAATACAAAACAAACAAAATATAATTTCCTATGTGCCTGACAAAACCAGACTTTGACTTATATCCTAAGTTTCCTAGAGAAAAAATAACAATTATATACATTGATTATTTGCAAGTTGATCAAATAATTATAATTCAATTTTTTTCGTTATTATTCTAATCTTATACACCTCTCAGAAATATTCAACGGTGTATGCTATTGTCTCTAGGATTATAAATCAAAAACTAGGGGCTAGTTTATCAAAGTTCACAAGAGTAAGATTTACGATTTTCTTTTAAAGCTAAAAATAAAATTTTAACAAATTGTAAATACAACGACTATAAAAATATCTTTGTATGTAACGAAGGAAAAAAATGTTTATAATAGGAAAATTGACTAATTTTGTTGTTGAACTATTCAAACTAAGACAGTTCCATCTTCATTTCTTTTTTTGCACGAAATTCCGTTATCGTTAATTAAATGGTTTAACAATATTTTTAAACTAACTATAGCCTCAACTCGAAATAAAAAATAATCAGTTTTACTTTTAAACTATGCGTTTTAGGTCGCCAAAAATAAAGTCAAACTTACACATTTTTGGACTTAACATTGTATCAATCATTCAACTTCCCTCCCACCTGACCATAAAATGATATACATGAAATACAATATATATTATTATAATAAATAAATATGGTCTCTCTTGATTTATTTCGTCAATTATTGGGAACAAGACAATGAAAGATGGATGGCATTTTGAAAATTTTATGCATGCACAATTTGTGTTGAGAAATTAAATGAAAAAAATAAAAAATAAAAGTCCCACATATTATTATTATTATTATTATTATTATTATTATTATTATTATTCTTTGTTGTGTTTTTTTTTCCATTATTTTTTACAACATATCGGAGTGGAAATCACTCCAAAACCACCTTTTTATAAGATGATGTTATCAAATCCACTGAAACAGTGTTCATTTATTTCAATCAACTTTGACTTTTTAACACTAAAAATAAAATAGAAATCTAGCTACGAGTTTCATCGTTAAATAGGATTAACGATGACTTTTATTATATATTTAGCTACAAAATTTGTTTAACGTTAATTTTTATTTTATTTTTTTAGTGGAAACATATTACGTATAAATATACAAATACGATATACATGTATATGTTTAGAAGGAATATAATGTAATATTGTCTGTTTTAGATATTGCAAAAATTGTCACATCATTAAGAGTATTAATTTTTATATTTTATGAGCGTTATTTTATGCTAGATATATATCACTTTCGTTACAAGTCATTCTTATACTTTACAGATAAGGTTTAATTTAGCTATTTTGTATATAGTGTCATATATCACTTCCACTATTCCTAATTTTACTATATTTTGTGTATAATAATAGTTAGTTAAGATAAACAATGTTAATTAAAAGTACTTGCCCCTTAAATTACGCTTTCATTGATAATGCGTAAGTTATCATGTTAGAATAAACAACAATTATACATATATTCAGATACAGAGATTCAGAGTCAGAGCTAGAGTCGAATTTGAAGATTTTATTTCAAAATTTTCGTTATTTTAATTTACTTAGTTCTAAATTTATAATTTGTGTATATTGAATGAATTTAATTTCGCAAGACAAATACAAAATTTGAATGAAAAATTAAAGATATTAAATTGGACAGACTTGTACGCTATACTCTAACTCCGCACCTTAATTTATGTTTTATATCACATGATCATTACTAATATTTGTGTAATATACTTTCCTCAACGACACAACATATTTTTCTATATGCAACTTTATACCAAATACTGATTAATAGTAATAGTTTTCAAGTACTATGTAAATTAATTTTTTCAGATTTAAAAAAGATAACAATTAAAAATTTACAAAGTTTGTCGTCTAACTCTACATCATTAATAATTTAATCTTGATTAGTTAGATTAGTTAGTTTAATTAAGACGACTAATCATGCAGCCGTGGACACGTTCTTTTTGTCTAGTACTCATGCATGTACGTATTACGTACATGTATATATTATTGAGCAATTAATATCAAAACTATTTTATTTTTTTTAATTAGTTAATTTAGCATAAGATGAGCATTAAAAAATAATAGCATACTATATATACTGAATATTCGAGGAAACACCTTACTTAATATGAGTCAAAATTAACAAGCCAGGCCAGTTGGTTATGTTGACTCAAATTTTCTCTAAAAATAATAGATATAAAACTAATTAATTAATAGACATGCTCAATGTTTGTCCATATTTAATTTCTAGTTTTAAATTATGAATTTCAAAAATAACAACTTTAAATTAAATATTCTACAATGTTTGTCAACTCTTTAGGCTTTATTGCACTATCAATTAAAGGACTATTTTATGTATTAATTCGAGAAGAGACGAATTTGGAATTTGAAATTTCATAATGATTTCAAATTAATATATTACAATGTTAATAGCCAAATTCACAATTAAATATTTATAAATATTTAATAAATTTATATTTATGATTTAAATAAAAATCATTAAATTCACGTGAATATATAAGCCGATTTTTAGATCAGCCCGCCAAGATTTCAAGATTAATGTACAATCTAAATATACAAAGTATCTGTAAATGGAACAAAATATGTATGCAAAAACATACTCAAAGGAAAAGACTTTTTAACAATTAATCAACAACTTAATTCAAGTTGATTTAGGGGAGCAACTTACTAATAATACTAACATAAATAATGATATAAAATAAATAAACATATTCTATAAAAAATAGTGATAATGCGCGAGTACTTCCTCAACATATGTTCAAATCTCAGAAACACACTTATGCTATACTAAAGTCTTATTACCCCCGTGAACTTATTTTATTAATAATTTCTACCCCTTTCCGGCCTAAGTGACACTATCTTGTGGGCTAACGCTGGTTGATTTTTTCTTTCAAGTTAGTGCCACGTAGGCCGAAAAGGAATAGAAAATTACTTATAAAATAAGTTCAGGGGGTAATAGGACCTATGTATAGTATAAATGTGTTTCTGGAATTTTGGACATAATTTGAGGGGATACTTGTACATTTTCTTTAAAAAAATAAATTAAAATATATAAAATAGAGAAGTCAAATCCAAAAACAAATGCCAGCTGGCTAAATGCATAGCTAAACTACTTTAAACAAGTCAATAAGCAACACTCATTAATTTATATATATTTTGTTACTATTCTAGATCTTTGATCTCATATTACTAAAGATTGATTAATAGATAATACAATTAGCTGTCAAAAATTGACTCATTATAATAAAGTTAATTTGAAATTTAATGTGGCTAGTGTAGACTTTGAGAGGTTAGAGCTAACGTTAAGTAAATGCAATTAAAAAGAGAAAATGTATAATATTTTGCTTTTGCTATATACTATATGTAAACTAAGGATATACGTATGTGGTCAATTTTATTTTATAATGACATCGTTTATATATAGACTACTTTTTAACTTTTATGATGAAATGCTACTACAGAAAACATGTACTATAGTATAACATGAAAATTTTGTTTAAAAAGAGACACGACCGTTATTGTGAATGTTATTATAGAGGGAGATTGTTATGGAAAAATCTGGTCGTATATTAAATAATTATTGACTTGTAATATCATTAATTTTCATTGCTTACTTACTAAATATGTGTTACCAAGTCATTTGAAAATGTTGGAAATTCTACCTTTAATTAGCTCATAATTGACCTTCAACTCGATCTTTCTTCTTTTTAATTTTATGTATGATTGGGGTTAAGATATAATTAATTAATTAATTTGTAGGTCTAATTAGCATGACTTGGCAATTGACTTCGATTAATTAATTCACTGCCATTTGATGTTTTAAAGAGACGTTTGGTATATAATGAGGAGACTTTTTACCTTAAAAAAGAATATAAAGGTTTTTTTTTTAATTACGTTTAATAGCTAGATAAGAAGGCTTTATATATATAAAAGGTATATATATTAAATCATTTCTTTTAAATTTTATTCATTATTTTCTCTAAGAAATAATAAGGAAAAGAAGAAATTATTCAGAAATCTGTGACAAACAAATTATTTCCAGTCGTTAATTCTATTTGTGAGCACAAGATTATAAAGATGTATAATTTATCTTTGTTTAAGCTCATAGCATAGGTATAAAATTCTAATAAATAACAATTAATCAATAAAAATTTATTATAAAGAAAATCTTAATTTGCTTGTTGTCATATATATATATATATATATATATTATTATTATTATTATTATTATTATTATTATTATTATTATTATTATTATTATTATTTTGTGAAACACACTCTAAAAGCTAGTAGTTGAGTCGTGATGATTATGAGATGATGACTAGTGATAGTAATAAATACTCACTCATAAACTCGTTTTTTTTTTAAAAAATATCCTACTTGATATACAAAGCCCATATTGAAACTTCATTAAATTCAGAACGCTCACTCAAGGCTTATTCTGAAAGGTTGACACTCCCAACATAATCTTTTCCATTCGGGGGTTGCACTCTCAATGATCTCTACCACAATTTAATAAGCATTTGCAATATTATATCAAATTAAATCTTACTAATTTAAAAATGTATATATGAAATAATTATCATATTTTCATTATTGATAATTTGATATACTCATTGATTGTGATTATAGACCTTACCTATCAATGGGCTTTAGGACTCAAAAGCATCGAATTTGGGTCATCAGTCAGCCCATTTATGTAATATCAATGGGCTTAGAACTCAAAGAACATTCACACAAAGGACTCTATTTTTTGTTATCTGATTCAGTATACAATTAGTCATTTTCAATATATAATTACTCATTCGGTGTACAAATGTATAAATTTATGGATGTTTTTTTAGGTCACAATTTAAGGATCATTTCACCAAATTGAAAAATCTATGAATTTTTAAAATCATACATTTTGTAATTGTTGGGTGACAGTCTAGTATTTTATCAGTTTCAAGAACTATATTTGTCAAACTTATTAGAAATAAGTATAGATTAAAAGGTTACATACGAAGGGGATGTTTGTGTTAATCAACAAAGGCAATTTTGGGATTTGAAAAGCACTGTTAATTATATTTTTAGTCAATGTTAGTTTCTCAAGATAGATATACATATATATACATGATATTTTTTTAAAAGTTAACTCTGCATGTACATCCTCACGTACACATGTAGGTCCGCCTCTATTAATCAGTCCAATAAATGTAATAAATATTTTAAGAATGTAATCTAAGTTAAAGTTATACTCCTTCGTCCATTTTTAATTGTCATTATTTCTATTTTTACAGTCAAACTATAAGAACTTTGACTAACATTTTTAGATATATTTTTTCATTATATTGATATTACGAAAATTGCAATTTATAGTACTTTTCATATAGTTTTTCAAAATATCTAATATTTTTTAAAAAAATTAAATTAATGTAATCTAATTTAACTTAGAGAATTAATCAAATTGACTTTCGAAAAATGCAACATAAAATAAAAGTGGACGAAGAGAGTATCTTGTAGATATTTTTGACCAAAAAAGTATAATAAAATAAAATAGAGACTAAACTCTTATGAAACTAATAATAATAAGATTGAAAGATTTAAACCAATATATATTATTTATTTATTTATTCAATAGATTCAATGCCATGGACCTATAAACTTAAAAGGGCAACTTTCACATATAGCAAACAAAAAATTCATATTTGTATGCTATAGCAAACTTTGCATAATTGCGCTCCATAGCAAACATAAAACTGTATAATTTGCTATACATATACAATTGTATAATTCGCTGGCCTAAATTGTATAATTCGCTGGCCTAAATTGTATAATTCGCTGGCCTATTTTGCTGCAATTGTATAATTTGTTTTGCATACAGTTGAATCGAATTAAAATGTATGTATATTGCATAATTATAAGTGTAAAGCAAGAAGATATATGTTTTTCTCGCTTTACACAAAAACAGAAACACAATATATACACTTCTGTTGTATAAAACTAGATAAAATTATATTTCACTGCAATTGTATAATTCGCAATTGTATAATTCGTTGGCCTTTTTCTCTGCAATATTTGAAGTAAAATGTTTGTAAATTGTATAATTAAGTGTATAACACGAAGATATACATTTTTGCATGTGTATATACAATTTTCTCTCGCTTTATATAAAACAGAAACAGGATTATACACTTCTGTGTATAAAGCGAGAGAGGCGAGCGAGATTTTTGGGAGAGAGACGCTGGCAAATTTTAGCTAATGTTTGCTATGGAGCACAATTAAATCAAACCCTAGCTATTCCATTTAATTTAGGTTATTAGTTTGCTATTATATACAATTTTCCCGACTTAAAATCAAAGGACTCGGGGTAGAAAAATAAAATCCATCAGGATCCATTACATAATTGCAATATTCATCCTTGAAATCAACTATATTACAATATTCATTTTTATTGCTAAATACATCAAAGGCACTAGCTTTTGAACCCCATTGAAAAAGAGTGTATCTCCTGTAGCATGGAATGAGAAATGGTATACATCACTACTTTTAAGCGTTTGAACTAGAAGATCATCATCTCCAGATTTACAATGAATTTGCAATGGTGGAGGTTATCGAGAAAACGAAGATAGTATCTGGGATTCCAAGTAAATGAATTTATCATTAGTATTTGGATGATAAGTGAAACAAAGAGTATGATTTTGGTGTTGTTCAGAGTCATTTTGAGGAATTTAACCAAAAAAAATAATAATGTCCTCACTTTGTAGGAGGAGTGCTTTTATATTGGAATATGTATATGAATATTAATATGATTTAATCTAATGTAACAAATTTGTAAGCAATTACTTATTTTTAGGAATTTTAGAAATAAATTTTGAATACAAACCTATAAGTCCACAAGAATATATATATATACATATACCATGATACCCATATTTAAGAGTGTGTTTGATATGATTTTTCATATTTCTTTTAATATTTAGTTGGTCAAAATATATTGAATTTTTTTTAGAATGCGAATGAAAAATAAATAAACATTGCAAATTCTGGAATCTCATATAAAAAAGACTAATTATTTATTGATAATACACTTAGTTGTCCAAACTTGACTTTGAGAACTTAGAGATAGAGCTAAATAAATGCAATTAGAAAAGAAAGATCAATGATATTCTGCTTTTAATGAAAAATTAGATATTCATTTAAAAATGTTGACCAGTGATCTCATTAATGCCATTTCTTACTAATTAATTTGAAAATCTTATGAAATTATGTTTGAAATTCTTTTTAACTTGAGTTGTATTAAAGATTTATAGCCTGTTTGGATTTGCTTTAAAATTTAAAAAATAAAAGTAGGAAAAAACTTACTCTTGGTTTTTAACTTTATTTAAGTCATTTTAAACACTTTCTAACTTATATTAAGTCTTTTTTTTATATAATTTTTTAAAAGTATTTTTTATATTTATCGAACACTTTCACAAATTAAAACTGACTTAAAAGTAGGCTTGACGAACCTTTAAGTCAATCTATATATCCTCTTGGATTTGTATATTGACAAGCGAAATATAAAAAATGACGTTCTGAAAAATTCTTAAATGTATAAATATAGAAATTGTACATACTTACTCTGTTTATATATTCGCAAGCAAAATATACAAATGGACAGACAAAACATACCAAGCGCTACCTCCCTTTGTTACCTCTTTTTTTTATATATATATTTAATTACAAACGAAATATAAAAACGGACAAGTAAATATACAAATCGCAACTTTCATAACAAACAAAATAATAATTATAAAACATAATTAACAAAATTATAATTATATAGCCTTATTATATTTATTATTTTTGCTATTTCTGAAGTTTTGTGATATATTCTTTAGAATTCAACGCTCTTTAAACATGAAAGCCAGGGGGAGGGGGCAGCCGGAAAGGATAGTTTCTGAGGTTCTAGAAAATAATAAACAGGAGCGTGGGTACAAGGTAAGCCCCACTCCACTGAATTGGAGAATTCCAGAACACGTATCAGAGAGTGCTCCAATGGCAGTGGGGCACAATTGAGATAATTTCGATGATTAGAAAAGAAAGATCTTGGACTACTTTACCTATTAAATTAAAGTTAGATTAATTATTAAAATCATTTCAGAAGAAAAACAGAATATTATACTCTCATTCTTTGAAATATATGTAATCAACGTAAGCCTTTTCTCTTAAAAAAAACATCTCTATCTTGGATGTTAAATTAATGATATCTCTAATGTATTAAGACGTTTTTTAATTTTGTGATCATAAACAAAATATATGAAAAGTTAGAAGATTTGTTAAAAGGAAAAGAAAAATAATTTTTTTTGACAAACCAAAAAGAAAATAAGACAAATAAATTGAAACGGACGAGAGTAATAATTTATAGGAGAAAATCAAATGGATTGCATTTTAATTTAACCATACCATGGAGCTATAAACTTGAAATCAGAAAGCTGAGGCATAGAATTACCCTTAGCAAAATAAATACCATCACCCCCCATTAAATAATAGCAATGTTCATTCTTGAAATGGACTATACTACAATGTTTATTTCCTTTGCTAAATACATCAAAACCATTCATTTTTAAACCCCAACTGAAACTACAAGAAAAAAGAGTATTTCCTCGAGCATGGAAGGAAAAATCAAATTGATCGCCAGATTTAAGGGTACGAAGTCCAAGATCATCATCTCCAGATCGACAATGAACTTTCGATATGGAAGAATTTGTAGGGAGGTTACTCATGATATAAAGAGTGTATTTGGGATTCAAAGTAAATGAATTTGCGGTATGTATAAGGACAAGAAATACAATTAATAAGGGAAATGTCATTTTGGTGCACTTATAATGAACCATGTTGAAGAATTAATGCACCCTTCAATTGATTTAGAAGAAAAATTGAAAGTCAGGATCCATAGTTTTATAGGAGGATTTTAGTGATTTTTAATATGAGGATTGAATGGGATTTAATTCTTTCTTTAGATTTTGGGAATTTGTGAGTAGATTTTGAATAAAATTTCACAAGGGCAAAAGAATATTACTTCGTCCGTTTTAAAATAAGTCAATTGTGGAGTTTTTTTGATAGTTCCAAATAAGTGTTTAAAATTCAAGAGAGTTGTTGAATTTTTTTATTTTTTTTTTTTTGCATTTTTGCTCCTCGTTTACATCTTTTAGGTGTTAATTTCAAGAGAGTTGATTGCCCATATTTATGATTTTACTTTAAACTATTTATATTTTCAAGAACAGTTTGAGAATATCTAAAAGGGCAAAAGTGAAAAACAATGTTTACTTTATGTCTTAAATTTTTTCTTATCAGATAAATTCACTTATTTTGAAATGGAGAAAATATTTCATTTATAACAATCACATTATAATTACCCCTATATAACGAGTTATCTTTTTTTTGGGTAGTAATAATTAACAATCTTTTGTAGAAATAGAAGCTCTAAAATTATTACTATCAATAACAGGTCTAGAGATTTTGACCAAATATTTTGATATTTTTACACACTATTTATGAAAAGTAATATATTATATGGATACATATTTTTATCATCAGAAGTGTGATTAAGCTTACGATTTAACATCTCTTTTACTTATAATAGCCGAATTTTATTTAAATATCAATTTTTTTAAAAAAAATGGGTAGACAATTAAACGAAGCAAGATAGGACATGACAAAATTATTAATCCATATTTAGCATTGTCATTAAAGATAACTCGGTATATAGAATATTCTGTGTTAGCAAGGTCTGCACCTCAAAGGGTGTGATGTAAACAGTCTATCATAATGTAAACATTAACAACATAGTACTTGTTTTCCTACCAATATACTTCAAAGAAGATAAGTAAACCAACAAAAAGAATTGAAAATTGAAATTTATAATGTATATATGAAGATTATGTACCACTTTACTATCACCTTAAGTTTAATTGGATTAATTATCCAAATTGCTTCACTAGAAAAGCTGAATAAAACACTTATAGAGTGAGTTCCTATACAAAAAAAAAAAGAAGAAGAAAAATACTATACAAGGATTGACTAGAACAAATAGATGGTTTTACATTTATGGGCCCTACACAGCGTGAATTCAGAATAGTCTGACTCCAATGCGGATATCAGACACAGGACAGTCGATTGGAACCCAAAAAAAACAACAAACTTGTAGTACTAATTACAACCACTTCTTAGTTCTACACAGGTAATTCATGTACACATTGAGGCTCCACACAACATGAAATTTTATAGACAATTTGTGTCATGTTTGGTCTTGCTTCACAATTTTCAAGCAAAGATGAATTAGCCACATCAACCAAAACTCTTAGCTGTTCTATATCAACATTACCATTGAGTTTTGGATCCAACATACCAATTAACACCTCAACATTCTCATTTTTTTCCCTACATTCCTCAGTCCATTCAGCAAGCGTCATTGAGCCTTGTACTGACTTGAGCCCAGTAATGAGCTCGATAAGTAACACTCCGAAGCTATAAACATCACTTTTTGGTGACACGAGGCCCGTGTTAAGGTAATATGTGTCAACATAACCGAGTGAACCTTTTACTTTAGTAGGTGTAGTGGCGCTTATAACATCATTGCCTAATTTGCATAGCCCGAAATCTGCAAGCTTGGCATGATCATCGTTGATTAACAGAATGTTTGATGATTTAACGTCTCTATGTATGACAGGAGGATCAGCTACTGAATGGAGATAGTCAAGAGCACGAGCAACATCTAACGCGATGTTTAGACGATTAGACCATGATAATGTACCAGAGGATTGGCCATGGTATGTGTGCATCCTCTCAAAGAGGCTTTTGTTAGGAACATACTCCAAAAGTAGTAATTGTTCTCCTGCTTTAAAATGATAAATGGAGCTGAATTTTGAATCAGATATGAAACATTATGCATATATATGTTACAACAACGTATCCAATGTAATCCCACTGAGGAGGGTAAAATATACGCAGAGTACACCCTTACCTTGAAAGGTAGAGAGGTTGTTTTCGACAGAGAAATAATAGATTCGAACAAATAATTAATGGAGAAATACAAAAGAAAGCATGACTAGGCATCTGAAAAGATGAAAAGAACATTAACTACAACATAATAAAATGTATCAAAATGTCCTTTTTAAAATTTGTTGTCTTAAACAGGTCATGTAGAAAGTTAGAATCGAAAAATACTAGCCAAAAAAAGTAAACAGTGTGGTTGTATTAGTAAGAGAGCAGACAGAGATCTTGTGTTGGAGTTTCACCTCCACTCATCGTCAAAACAAATTTACATGTACTTAGTCTGTAAAAAAATAACCAGGACCACATGTGAAGTACATAAAAGTGTGTTTTCTCTGACGGATTAAACTTTTAGACGAGACAGTCACACTTCAAAATCTAGGAAATTGAAGTTGATTACCTTTATCCAAGCAAAATCCCATTAAACCAACCAAGTTAGGATGTGATATCCTAAGCAAGACAGAGACTTCATCCAAGAACATCTTTGTTTCTCCACCTCTTTCCTCCATAACACGCTTCACCGCGCCTAATCTTCCATCTCCAAACTCAGCAAGATAAACACATGAAGTAGCTCCAACACCAATCCGAATCTTGAAGTCTTTGGTTGCCATTTTCAATTCTTCTAGTGCATAAGTTCTTATAGTACCATTTGAATCAACACTAACTTGATTTTCTTCATCAGGTTTGGTTTTCGAAAGTTGGCTATTGCCTTTACAATCTAGATAAACTATCAACTTCTTTAAGATGATTATGAGAATGATAACAAGAACTATTGCACTAGCAATCCAATAACTTCTTGGATTGGATTTGGAGAATCCAAGGAATCCCATATTGGGGTTCGCGTTCGATCAAAGAACTATATTACTTGAATTTAATCAATGCCTATAGACATGTACATTTGATTCTTTGTTTTGTTTTTGCATTGTTATGCTTGGATGATAACAAAGATTCATGTATTTGGCAATATGTTGACAATGATGGGGTGAAAACAACTAATTGTATTGTTTTATGCTTGTGATTCTGAATAAACATTTGCATAAGGGTCTATATTGACCTCTCAAAGACAGAGATTTGAAATGAAAACAAACAAGTAACATATATATTTTTTTGAAGTTGTGAATATATGATTTCCCCCCTGTTTTATAGTGACTAGAAGATCCAAAAAAAAAAAATGTAACATTTCAATCTATTATGTTTCTAATCCAAATGTACCTGTTTTGCACTTTATCTTATTTTAGGCCTAAATTTATATTTTCGTATCATAATATTTCACAAGTTATTTTCAACATTTTTAAAGAACTTATGCTCCGATAGACATGAGTTTGATTTCCAGGAGCAAAACTAAAAGATTAGTCTATTTGAAGGTTAACAATTAAAGACTAGTCATTGAAAAGGTCAATCATGCAATTACATGATTTTGTTTGTATACTGGTTAACTAATTATTTAGCTAATGGGTACTTGAGAGCTGAGAATACACAAAAATTTTGTAATGAAATTGTCTCATAAGAATACATACTTTATATATCATGTATTCCGTTGTTAAATTAAAATTAGACATGTTTTTTTTACACAAATTCAAAGAGGGCTATCGATATATTAAGCCTAAAATATTTTTGTATAATTACAATATTTCAAACTCTTATAACATAGTACATTGCTTTATTTTCCGGGTCACATATTGTTGGGTTATGGGCCTTTTTCCCTTCGTATGTGGATAAATAAAAGCCCAATTTGGACCAACCCATTTTTGCCCATAGGCCCATTCTTATGAGGCAAATATAAGCCTATTTAGGTCTTATTTTCATATACACAGAGAGTTTTTTCAGCAGCCAAAAAGAGTGAAAGAGAGCAGTTTTCGCAGTCAAAATTCAGCCTCAACAACCAACTTCAAATTGCGATTCCCGCTTCGTTTCTTGTCCGATTGAGCTGATTTTTGGACAGCATATTATATTCATCTCAATCTTTGATTAGGAACTGACAGAGTTGGATTTGGTGGCCTGCAGCTTCAGTTTTGCTGTCGTGAACAGTAGCTGCGAAATTGGTGATTTTGCTCCTTTAATTCTCTAGATTTGGTGCAATCTTATTTTGTTGTTGCTCGTTGTTTGGCACTTGTTTTGTGGCCAATTTTGGAGAACAATATTGTAACTCTTGGTGATTATAGTGGAGCTTTTGGTCCCGTGGTTTTTTACTCTTCACATCGAAGGGTTTTCCACGTAAATCTTGGTGTCTTCTGTGATTGGTTTATTATTGCCTTGTTATATTTGTTTGGTTGAATTACTTGCTGCCTTACTATCATATTGCTTGTGGTTGTTTGTCTTCTCTTGGTTCAAATCGAGAAGGGAAAGTATAGGCTTGGGTATTCTTCGCTGTTATCCTGGCAGGCATTCTTTGTTAGTGCCTTGTCTTTCCCAACACATATATTATAGACGACGATAACAATAATAAATGTAGTCTCAGTAATAGGGTATGGTGTGAATTATAGTGTATATACATAGATTTTACTCTCATTTTAAAAATTGAGAAAAAAAATATTATTTTTAATAGATTTACGCTCAAATAAAAGCATGACAATGCAAATCGATAAAAGAAAAAGATAAGACAAAAATAAGAATTTAATTAAAATTTTATGTAGAAATTTATAAGATCAAAAAGAGTCAACTAATAATACAAAATAAAAGAAAGTACCTCTTATAAAAAACATATAAAATTTATAATAAGTTTATAAAAAGATAAAGAAATATTTCCTTTGTCCAACAATACTTGTTCGTTATTGACTTTTTATACTACTTAAGAAATTATAAATAAAAAAATAATTTTATTATAATCCTCTTTGAATATAACAAATACAATGTATTGACAAATATAATAAAAAAATAATCATAATTAATAATAAAAATAAATTACGAACTAAGTATAATATTATCCGTTAATTTCATAAGATAAATAAATATTACTATTAAACATTTTAAAATAATATAATGAACTAAGTGTAAAATTATCCGTTAATTTCATAAGATAAATAAATATTACTATTAAACATTCTAAAATAATATAATGGATAACTATTATTAAATGAACTGAGTACGAATTACAATTTTAAACCATTGATTTGGCTTCGATGGAGCAACGAATGGGAGAGTCATGTGAACACTGACATGTTTTAGTTATGGGTAACATGCAAAATATGTATATTTTTTGTAGCAGTTAATTACCACCAATTTCCATTTTTATAATATTGCAAAGTATTCCTTTTTTCTAAATTGATTTTCTCATTAATTATAAAATTACTGTTTACTTTTAGGTGAATGATAATAATTTCTCAAAGCTACACTTTATTATTACAAAAATACATTTTTAGGGTTGGCTTGTACATACATTTTTAGGGTTGGCTTGGGCTAAGATAGGAAAAAAGTCCTAAAGAATTTCTTTTCCCATGTTTTCGTATTTATATCATATTAGTAAATAAAATATCACACATATTTTCTCCATATACATTCTAATCATCAAATTATAATTAACTACTACTATATATTTTTGTTCTAACTATTAATTTAATGTAAATATAGTGCGGATAAATTTTATGAAAGAGAGGTAGATTCTTCTGTTACTTTTCATCCTTCCTAAAATTACACGGTTCACGATATTTGTTTCGTCACTTCTATTGGTAATCATTTTTTAAAAAAAATTATTACTCCATCCATTTAAAAAAGAATGATCCCATTTTCTTTTTAATCTGTTTTAAAAAGAATGTCTTCTTTTCTTTTTTGGCAAATCTTTAACTTTAATTTTTCACGTGGTGGTTTAAGACCACAATATTAAAGGGTATTTGGTATATTTGACATAACTTTAATTTAAAACTAAAAGATTAAAAGGTCTTCTTTCTTTTCTTAAACTCCGTTCCAAGTCAAACTAGGTTACTTTTTTGAAACGGAGGGAGTATTAAAATAGAATAGAGGAAGTATTCCTATGTATCTAATTACTTGACCACTTTTTCTTTTATAGTTGTCCCTAATTACTTGTTCATTTTGACAAATCAAAAAAAGATAATTTCTTTTACCTATTATATCTTCAATTAATTATTTTGAAAAATGTCGAACTTTTTGAAAATTTTAAATTTTTAATCATTTACTTCATAACTAATTCATTTGTGACTCGGGTTCGATCCTCGGCAGCGGCGTCCATTTTTTTAATAAAAAAATATAAAACAATAAATTTACTATGTTGATAATTATTTTATTAATAGATACGTTAATTCAAAAATGAATAAGTATTTTGGCCGAGAGAGTAATTAATTTCTGTTGGAACATTGGGAATTTGGACATTCATTGACGACAATGATACACGTTATTCAGTGTATCAAAAGCAACCCAAGAGGCTTTATTTATGAACATCAAAACGAAACACTCTAGTATTAATGCAATATAAATAGTGATACCATTAATAAATAAATAAATTTTATGATCTTAAAATATATAAAATGTATTAAAAATATCTTTTTGTTGTAAATCCATTGTGTATGTGGATGATCCATTAGAGTTATCCAACAATTAATTGGATTCATGTATTAGTGTTTCCAGTGTGATAAGATATCAAGGTGATATGAACCTTGATGATAACTATGTAAATTTCAAGGTGACCTTTGACTATGATATCTCAACACTATAAATAGAGATATCATTCACCATTGTATGATATACTTGAATAAGAAAATTATCTCCTCTATCTTATAGTTCTTGTCTTTTTCTTCTTATATTCTGAGCTTTCTTTACAATACGTTATCAGCACGAAGTTGCTACTTGCAAAGGTATTATATAAATATTTTTATTTGATTCACATATTCTCTCATAATTTCATTATGTCGAATTTATCCAAACTTGAGTTTGTGGCATTAGATATTTCTGGAAAGAATTATCTTTCATGGGTACTCGATGCTGAGATTCACTTGGCTGCTAAAGGTCTTGATGCCACTATTACTCAGGGAAATGAAGCATCGAGTCAAGATAAGGCGAAGGCTATGATTTTCCTTCGTCATCATCTTGATGAGGGCCTGAAGATTGAATATCTGACGGTAAAAGATCCACTTGAGTTGTGGACTGATTTAAAGGGGAGATATGACCACCTAAAGGCAACAGTGTTGCCAAGAGCTCGTTATGAGTGGATGCATTTACGGTTTCAAGATTTTAAGACCGTAATTGAATACAACTCTGCTGTATTCAGGATAACCTCCCAGTTAAAATTATGTGGGGAGACTATAAAAGATGAGGACATGTTGGAAAAGACACTTACTACTTTCCATGCCTCAAATGTGATATTGCAGCAGCAATATCGTGAAAAGGGTTTTCAGAAATATTCTGAACTAATCTCATGTCTTTTGGTGGCTGAGCAACATAATGCTCTTTTAATGAAAAATCATGAAGCTCGTCCCACTGGAGCTGCTCCATTACCGGAGGCAAATGTGGTGGAAGCACGTGATCAATCTGAAGTAAAAAGAGATGATCATCGGGGCTATAATAATGCACGGGGACGTGGCAAAGATAAAAGACGATACACTAATCGTCAAGGTGGTGGTCATAATAAAAGGGAGAACAACATGAGTTCTCAAAATAACCCCTCAAAAAGTAATTGTCGTCGTTGTGGCATGAAAGACCATTGGAAGAATGAATGTCGCACACATGAGCATTTTGTAAGGCTCTATCAAAATTCCTTTAAAAAGAAAGGAAATAAAAGTGGTGCTTCCTCTTCCAATGCTCGAGCTGAGTCACATATGACTCTTAAAGATGATGATAAGCCGGGAACATCTCAGAAATATGATAAGGATGTTGAAGCAAATTTGGCTTTAAAGGATGATGTTTTTGATGGCCTTGGTGACATTACTCATATGGAAGTTGATGACTTCTTTGGAGATCGAAACTGATGTTTGATCTTTTAGCTGGGGAATGAAGTCTGTTAATATTTTACTTATGTATTTTTAATTATTATGTTATTCATGTTGAAGTATTTAAATTTCCGTTGTTAATTTTGTTTCTTCCTTCTTTTGATGTATTTTATTTTAATGAAAATTAATAGAAATCCCCAGTTGTCAGTTGGATTCAAGATGAGTAATGGAGATGTATGCCTTCTTGATAGTGCTACAACGCATACAATATTAAAAGAAAAGAAATACTTTTCTAATTTGGTTATGAAAATGGCATATGTCAACACAATATCAGGTAGTACAAAATTAATTGAGGGCTCTGGAAGAGCGACCTTATTACTACCTGGAGGGACAATATTAAGCATTGATAATGCATTATATTGTAGTAAGTCTCAAAGAAACTTATTAAGTTTCAAAGTTATTCGCCAAAATGGCTATCATGTTGAGACGGCTAATGAAGGAAAGGTTGAATACCTTTACATTACTACAATTAATGTAGAGAAGAAAATTGTGCATGAAAAATTACCTGCACTTTCTTCTGGGTTGTACTATACAAGTATAAGTACAGTTGAATCACATGCCGTAGTAAACAAAAGGTTTACTAATTTTAATGATTTTATCATTTGGCATGACCGGTTGGGCCATCCCGGATTTAATATGATGCGCAAAATCATTGAGAATTCACATGGGCACACCTTAAAGAGCCCAAATATCCTTCAATCAAAGGAATTCTCTTGTGCTGCTTGTTCTCAAGGAAAGTTGATCATTAAACCATCAACAGTTAAGGTTGGAATTGAATCCCCTGCGTTTCTGGAACGTATACAGGGTGATATATGTGGACCAATTCAACCTGCATGTGGACCCTTTAAATATTATATGGTCTTGATAGATGCTTCTACAAGATGGTCACATGTGTGTTTATTATCAACTCGCAACATGGCTTTTGCGAGATTGCTGGCTCAAATAATAAGATTGAAAGCACAATTTCCAGACTATACAATAAAGACAATCCGTCTAGATAATGCTGGTGAGTTTACATCTCAGGCATTTAATGATTATTGTATGTCTACTGGTATAACAGTTGAACATCCAGTTGCGCATGTTCACACTCAAAACGGTCTAGCAGAATCATTGATTAAACGTCTGCAATTGATAGCTAGACCATTACTAATGAGAACAAAGTTATCTGTGTCTATGTGGGGGCATGCTATTTTGCATGCAGCAGCACTTGTGCGCATAAGGCCGACCAATTATCATGAATTCTCCCCATTACAATTGACTTTTGGTCAAGAGCCAAACATTTCCCATCTTAGAATTTTTGGATGTGCGGTGTATGTCCCAATTGCTCCACCACAACGCACAAAGATGGGGCCCCAAAGAAGGTTGGGGATATATGTTGGGTATGAATCTCCTTCAATCATAAAATATTTGGAGCCTATGACTGGAGATTTATTTAAGGCAAGATTTGCTGATTGTCATTTTGATGAATCAGTATACCCAACATTAGGGGGAGAACATAAGTCGTTGGGAAAAGAGATAGATTGGAATTCATCAACTCTATCTCATCTGGATCCTCGAACAAACCAATGTGAGCAAGAAGTTCAAAAAATAATTTATTTGCAGAACATTGCAAATCAGCTACCAGATTCATTTACTAATCTTCCAAGGATTACTAAATCGCATATTCCAGCTGTTAATGCTCCAGTTCGAGTTGATATCCCGACGGAACAAATTGTTAAGGCAAATGAGTCTAGACCACATTTAAAGCGTGGTAGACCAATTGGTTCCAAGGATAAAAATCCTCGAAAGAGAAAAGGAA
>NC_028644.1:63743718-63762174 GCF_001406875.1 Solanum pennellii
TGTTGTAAATCCATTGTGTATGTGGATGATCCATTAGAGTTATCCAACAATTAATTGGATTCATGTATTAGTGTTTCCAATGTGATAAGATATCAAGGTGATATGAACCTTGATGATAACTATGTAAATTTCAAGGTGACCTTTGACTATGATATCTCAACACTATAAATAGAGATATCATTCACCATTGTATGATATACTTGAATAAGAAAATTATCTCCTCTATCTTATAGTTCTTGTCTTTTTCTTCTTATATTCTGAGCTTTCTTTACAATACTTTTGATCTTATAATTGTTAAGATATGAAAAGTAAAAATAAAAAAATTAACACATTTTTTAAAAGAAAAACTAAAATAAAAGAACATATAAGTGAAATAAATTAAATTAAGAAAAAACATTTTCTTTTCCAATTTTTCATCTGGTATAAGATATCTATATTAAAACACGACTAAGTTTAGATTTATATTAAAAAATTTCATATTAAAAATAAAACGCTCCTTAGCAAAGATAAAAAAACATCTACTTATACAAGTCCTTGACTACTCTTCCAAAAGGATTAGTAGGTTACTATAATTTCATAGTTTTCTTCATTTATAACACACCAAATGGCTTTTGCTCTCTTTTTTACTTCTTAATTTATATAATGTTATTTGAGCTGATTATGAAATTTAAGAAGCTTTTTTTTTTAAAAAAAATTTATGATCTAAAATATATCGTATAATTGACATATTGATATTGATATGATTATTAATTATTTCATAAAATAACAATACAGACATTTTAAAATTATATTACTACAATTAAATAGAAAAAATATACCATTATGTTTTCGGTCCTTTTTTTTTTTTTTTTTTTGGTTTTTCATCCCGTGTTATATCAGAGTACAACTAAACTTAGATTCACATAGGGGCTCCAGAAAGTCTCACACTAGAGGTAAAATGCTCTTTAAAAAAGGCGATTTCGTATCCAAGAAGACTCAAACTAGAGACCTCACTAAATCGGAGAGGCTTCGGGAAATCTCACATTGGAGGTAAAGTGCTCCCTGACAAAGACAGTTCCATACCCAAGGGATTCAAATCCTCTCTCGCCTCTCTTCTCTCTTATACATATACATATACATATACATATACATATACAATCATATGATAGATATACAAAAACAATTCACTTCTCTCCACTCTGTGCGCTCTCCTCTCTCCACCCCATTCCAATCCCGCTTGCCTCTCCTCCCTTTAACATGTACAAATCGTAATTGATACGAAATCTAATTAAATTATTTTTAGTGGCTATTTGCGAAACTTTCCCCATCCCATGTCATACCCACATTAGATTTCGATTAAGTTTGTGTTCGCGTCGAAGCTTCAAAAAATCTCACATCAGAAGTAAAACGCCCTTCAACAACTGTATATTCAAAAAGACTTAAATTAAAAACATCACTAAATCGGAGGGGGGGGGGGGGGGAGGGGCTCCGACTCACATTGAAGGTAAAGTATTTCCTAACAAAAATTATTTCATAACTAAAAAAAATCAAACCCAAAATATAAAAACGAATAATTACTTACCATTCCACGAAAATTTGTTTATTTCTTTTGTACCATATGAGTATCTATTATCTATTATAGAAAAAGATGACCACCGATCCAAATATTACTACTCCACTAGAGCAGCACGATTTCTACTTAATCCAATAATTTACTACTTAATTCATCAATCAAATTTATACTAATCTCTATTCACAGATTCCGATTTCAGACAGCTTTGATGGCGGTTGACTTTTCGCCACCTTTGATGGCTGCTATACACTACTAAATCCACTAGTTCAAACCCCAACAAACAAACTCACAAAATATAGTTGATTCCTCTGTTTTCTCATCTGGGTTTTCAAGAATGGAATAGATTAGAAGGATTTAGGGGTGAAAAAAGATGGCTTGGGAGAACCCATTTAAGGAAATGGCGAATTCCAAGCCATTGTTCTTGACGATCTATGCTACTGTCTTGATCGGAATTGTTTTCTCTTCGGTTTATGTCTTTTCAGCTATTTACTCTTCTCCGAATTCCACCTTTTCCCTTTCCATTGCTCCTTCCGCTTCTTCAGGTACCCATTTCTTATTTCACTTTATCCTTTTTCTATAAAGTTCTCATTTTTGTGGTTCATTGACCATGAAGAGGAGCATGAGTCACGAGTTCGAGAAATGTAGGATAAGACTGTATACAGTAGACCCTTCGGTCCGGACCTTGCGCTTGATGCACGGGGCTGCCCCTTCCCCTCCCCCCCCCCTCTTTTTTTTTTTCAGTAGTGGTTCATTGACTTTGTTAATTAACTGTTTTTTCTCTTGAGAATGACGATTACCTTCTATGTTATAAGATTCTGAGGTTTACGGATATGCTGCATTTGGGTTTTTAACCATACTTGGCTGATTGTGAATGTATATAGGGGTGTACTGGAGTGTCTAGATAGAAAAAAAAGTTTGCAATTTTTTACTTACTTTTCAATCTAGTAATCATATATGTGATTTGTTTATACGCCTGTTATGTCTTGGGAAAAGAGAGTGTTTTTTTGTAGTTTCTCCTCAATCATTCATCAGTGATTGTTCAGAAACTTCGTTAACATTGAATAGGTTTAAATCTTATGAAATCACTAGAATAATTTCAAGGTTCGAAATCTGGTTTCACTGAGTCGAATACAGTAAGAACCTGTTTAGGAGAGTTAGTTGTCTTAAAGCCGTGAAGTGGATAGTTCATGTTGTTAAGAAGCCTCAAAAGTTCAGAGGATGTCAGTTAAAGGATGGAAAACGAATGGTTTCTTTGCAGAGTTTTATGGCACACGGGAGTACATTCTCCTTCCCTGGTTTGTCTTCTTTGTATGAAGATAGTTAGGGAAGGTAGAATGTTGAAGAGAACTAGTCCTTTGAGGATTCTAATATCTTGAAGTGCGATAGCAAATTGTTTGCATTTGTGGAGCGGAATATGAAGAAATAAAAAGGAAGAAGTGGATGCAATGTCGGATCGACTAATGGAACATCGTGGCTATGAAATTTATAGGAAGGAGAACATGTTATCTTGGATAGACTTTTGTATCCAAGCAGCATTTGGTGCTTAAATTTGAGCTTTGTGGAGACTGATTTATGTCACTGTTTCATAAAGAGTATAGTGGGTTGGTTCATTTTTTCCACCTATCTTAACTTGGATTTGGCTTTTCTATCATACTAGATGGACTTGCGCATGAGCAATGCAAACATTGAGGTCGCAGTCTGACTTATCAGTTTGACTTTTAACACTTTTTGGTTCTTATAATGGGAGGGGGAGTGCAAGGAGAGAGAAAGTAACTGATTTATTTTCCATAGGTGAAGTATTGATGATTACTTGTGGTTTTTGTATGTCTGGAAGGGAAGATAAGTAATATACATCCTCCTTTCTTTTAGCTCTGGACAGATTATAGAAGCTGAGGTGGAAGGGTACTCAACCTTCTTACTTTTACTTCCTTAGCATAGGAGGATGTGACTTGCATTTGCTACTTTTACTTCCATTCCCCAGCTCTTTTACTTTCTTAGCATAGGAGGAAGTGACCTGCACCTGCTACTTCTACTTCCATTCCCCAACTCTTCCTCCTTTTCACCCTTACCAAATATGGCTTTAGCGTGCCGATAGTTTTTATTAGTTTCCAGGTACTAAATTTTTATTGTATAAATGATGCATGAGTTCTTGGATACAGACTTACGAAATCATTCATTTGGAACCCTTAATAGATGCATGCACTGAGAGAGTTACCAGCAATGTATTTCATAAAATTTGTATATACATTTGGAGCCTATTGGTTTGAGTAATATTTTTTTTTACCTCTCCCTGGAGCTCCCACCCTTTTTTTCTCCCTTGGTTACTCGAACCCACAACCTAAGTGTTGGAGGTGAGGGGTGCTTACCATCCGAGCAACTCGCTCTTGTACTTTATAGTAGTTTGGCTTGCTTTGGATTGCGGTTCTCTAGCGCTGATTGTTGTCCAGCCATCATCCGCATCTTTACAGCGGTGCTAGAATGCTTGCCCATTTGATTAACTTTGAAGTATATTCTTAGAGTTTATAGGACCAGTTACCTCCAGTCATATGACTCAGGTTTCTGGAGAATCATTCTCTCCAGAAGCCAACAAGAGATAAAGAGCACCTCAAATGCCTAAATGCTGCTTTTGCCTTCAATTTATCTTCTGTCAACATTTGTGTATTTCGTCTGTGTAACATATGTTTTAAACGATTTTAATTTATATTTCCTTCTCCTTTCTCTCCTTTGCCTATTTTTAGTTCTTTATACTGTACACAAGAAAATCAAATCAATGCATTTCTGTTGCAGATGAAAAAGCAGAACCTTCAGTTCAAGCATCAAACTTTTCTCATCGACAAGTAGATGATGTTTCAATCCCAGTGAAACCCCAGCTTCAAAGAAAATTATTGAAGCCAATTTGGAAAGTTCCCCCAGCGGGTTCAAAGATGCCAGATTTAGAAACCTTCAAATTATCAAAAGAACTGGTGCAGGAAAGAGTTACAGACAATATTGTAATTGTGACCTTTGGTAACTATGCTTTCATGGATTTTATCTTGACGTGGGTTAAACATTTGACAGATATGGGTGTTGAGAACCTTCTAGTCGGTAAGTGATACATATATTTGTCTTTTACTAAGTCTTGTTTTTGTTGGCATAGAGGGTCATTTTATTTGAATACTGTAAAAACCATGAAGTTTGAAATTGTCAGGTGCTATGGACACAAAGCTATTAGAGGCACTTTATTGGAAAGGAGTGCCAGCTTTTGATATGGGTAGCCATATGAGCACTGTAGATGTTGGATGGGGTTCACCAACGTTTCACAAAATGGGGAGAGAGAAAGTCGTACTCATAGATTCTATCTTACCTTATGGCTTTGAACTCCTAATGTGTGATACCGATATGGTGTGGTTAAAGGTATGATTTGTCTATCTACTCCTTGTCTTTTGAAACCAGCTGATCTTTTAGAATTTCTGGCGATTGATTACAAATTTAAGATTCTTTATGGCTAGGTCATTGGTGTGGTTAATGGTAATATTTTCTTATCTACTAACCCGTCTTTCGGAAACTAGCTGATATTTGAGAATTTCTGGATTATTGAAACTGTGGGTCTTATTATGATTTGCTAATTGGTTAAGTTGGTGGTTTTAGAGTACTTTAGTTTGAAGATTTCAAGGTAGGTGAATGAAAGAGAGAATATTTTTGGGTTCAAAATGACAGGATTTCATTCTTTCCCTTGTCTTGCAAAGACCAGGAGTGGGACAAGAAGCAAAAAAAGAAGTAAAAGAGTTGATCTGAATGTCATTAGGCGAGACATGAACATCACATTGCGTCAGGCACCATATGAAATCAAGAGAAAACCTAATATTCACGAAGATTAATTGATAATACTCTACCATAATATATCAATGAAAGAAATAAAATCTCCACTATTTAATTGGAAAAGAACACGGATACTTTTGAATGTACCACCTTTCCATTATTGTATGAAGATTGGAGCAGATCAGTTCGAAAGAACTCATCCGTATTTTAGTTGTAAGTCTATTAACCCTCCAGATGAAGTACGAATATCTAAAACATTGAACACTACAAAGCTTTGTAAATGCGGACAAATTATCTCTATCATCTAGTTGATTCATAACTTGGTAAAGCTAGGCTAGAGCAGACAAGCTGCAATAGGAACAGCCGCTGATGCAGGAGGCATGCACAAGAAAAAGCGAATATCTTGTCTTGGCTGTTCCTATATGAATATAGAATTACATGCAAGTATATTGATTCTTTGCTTGTTAGTGCTTTATTGGTGGCATGTCTAGCACTTCTCCAGTTAACATGGATGCTGGTTTAATGTGGTGTCAGGGGATAATTTGGAATTTCTGGGTCCACGTACCAGAACCTTTATTAACTGTGGAATTCAACTGTCTACTACTTATCCTTAAAAATGTTAATGTCTCTTTATTTTTTCGTTCACAAATTTCTGAAGTGTTCTCCTATTGCTACATCCTTTCATATTTTCTTGCTGTTAAGTTGTTGACTGCATAGTCACTATCTATCTCTAGGTGCTTTAGGGGATTCTTGTTTCACGTTCTTTTTCTTTTTATTTTTTGTATTCTTGGTAAGTATAATTCTTGTGTTGCTTATCGCCATCTTGCTAATTCTAATGCCAAATTCTGCATGCTATGTTCAACGAACAGAACCCTCTTCCTTATATAGCACGTTTCCCTGAAGCAGATGTATTGACCTCCACCGATCAAGTTGTACCAACAGTTACCGATGACAGGTTGGACCTGTGGCAACAAGGTAATACTTTTATGGAAACAAAGCTTTTCACAGTTTGAATCACCATCTAACTTCAGATTATTCTTTTGTCATCCTTTAATATCAGTGGCTTCTATATTTGTTATATAGGAGGTAGGGTTTGTTACAAGAATTTGCTCTTGGCTTAATTAGATTTTAGGTTTGATGGAACTTGCTTATCACGTGGGTTTTACTTGTGATGGAGAACAGCTGTGTTCTATTCTTGTCTTAGGTGTGATCTTACTTAATGTCCAGACCTTCTCCTCTTCACTGCTATTATATTTGAATGAAATCTGAAGCACGTGTATTTTAAAGCAGATTATTAGTATTTGATTCATATCTTATTAGCTGTGAAAGATAAGTGTTCGAGCGCAAGTGACGTTGCATTCGATACTGTTCGCTGGCAAAATGAGCAGCAGCATGCTTCCTTTTTAATAATTGTTGTGGAAGATGTTGCTTTTGCTTTTGATATCGAGTGAAATTCACAGTCCTATTCATTAAATGATAGGGTGTTTATAGGTACTTGGTCTTGCTGAGTGCAAATAGTCACTTGAAATCTGAATGTATTCTGACTTCTGTTGATCTTTGGATCTTCCAAGGCTCCACTGTGAAACTTTGACATGTCTTATGCTCCACTTTATTCATCACATCTTATAAGGCTCCACTGTGAATCTCTGAGATGTCTTATGCTCCACTTTATCCATCACAACATACTCATAATGATCAATATGCACAAGAAATTATAGTTGCCTGAGATGCTTATATTAATTTGTTTGTTTTCAAGTTGTGTCTTTGAGATTCTAGAAAACTACTATCATGTGTATTTTGATGGGATTTCAACCATCTTTAAATTCAACGACATGCCAAGATTATAGTTCTAAGATGGTTCCCTAAATCTTGAAGGTGAAGGATATAAGCTTTAATGGGCTTGAAGAAATTTGTTGAGGACTCGGGGAGATGCATACCCTTATTGTCAATCTTGATTTTTGTATACACATTTAAAGAAGGACTACAATTTCTCTATAAGCATTTTTTGGGAGGTCTTGTCGTCCTCCTACTTCATGCTCTCTTTTTGTCTTTCTTCTATCCTGTGAATTTATTTATTTGTCTGTTTGGAAGTCTACTGATGGGCTGAGCCATATGCATGGAGTTAGAGAATTGTACTCCTTCCTAATACATATTAGAGGATTGAACTCCTACGTAAAAAATCTTAGTATGTTTAACATCAGGTTTTAAATGATCTCTGCAGTTTGCAGATACGTCACTTCTCCTGAGCACATCATGGTTACTGTTATAGTTGATGGGTCATTAAATTGTCATTAGCTGTTTTATATATCTGTAGTTTGCGGACCTATTGGTTTTCTCTTATTCGTTGAGCATTAGGACATCTTCATCAGTCATTTTGTTAAATAAGAACTTTTATCTCTTCCTTGCATAGTTGGCGCTGCTTATAATATTGGAATCTTCCATTGGCGGGCTACTGAGTCCGCAAAGAAACTGGCCAGAGAATGGAAAGAAATGATTTTAGCTGACGACAAGATATGGGATCAGAATGGTTTCAATGAACTTGTGCGCAGACAGTTGGGACCTTCTGTTGATGATGACAGTGGGCTCGTCTATGCTTATGATGGAAATCTCAAACTTGGTCTTCTCCCGGCAAGTATTTTTTGCAGTGGGCATACCTATTTCGTCCAGGTAATTCCTCACTTTGGAGGTTTTGTTTCTTTTCTCAACTTTTGTCATCCTGATATCAAATTCCGGTTACTTGCTTGGTGAAAATGTTAGTCTTCCTTAATTTACCTCTGAACTAGCTAGATTACTCCTGAATTTTCACTGTAGTCACTTCAGAATGTTTTCTTATGCCCCTTTTGCTGTTGCAGGCTATGTTTCAACATCTAAGACTGGAGGCTTATGCTGTACATACAACATTCCAATATGCTGGAACAGAAGGAAAGCGTCACCGATTACGTGAAGGCATGGTGTTCTATGATCCACCCGAATACTATAATCCACCAGGTTTTTCCTGCTTTACCCTTATTAGCATTTTATTCTCCTTTTTTTATAAATAAAATAATATATTTTCACCAGTGGCTCAGCATTCACATTTTTCTTCTTTTCTAGTTTGCAAGTTGCAAGTCTCCCTCAGATATCTTTGTTTTGCTTTTGCATCTTCTATGCCTGCTCGTTGGACCTTCTAACTATTGTAACTTGAAGAAAAAGTGAAGTGGTCTACTTCCCACGTGGCTTCTATAGATACCATACGAATCAAACAACCACTTCAAGATGATGGAAGTTGTTAAAAATCATGAACCAACATAACTTTTTAGATGTTATCAGTCAGGACAGCTACAGTTATATCTCTTATACAACTATACCTCAATCCCAAGCAAGTTGTGGTCGGCTATGGATCCTCAGTTACCATGCTGCTCAATTAAGTTTTTAGACCCATATTATACTTTTTCAACTTTAGTAAAATACGATATATTTTGATGACATAACCGCTACTTCTTTTTATTTGTATGCAATATATGATCAAGAATCAGGATTTTATTGCCTTAGAAGGTTATACACTTTCCAATCTCAAAAAACAAAGCTTGGACAAATGAATTTCCATACAAATTTTACCCCTTAATGTTGAAAGGAATAATTGTGTCTTAAATTGTATTTAACTAGATGTCTAGATCAAGATCAGACTTTATCGGAAATATATCCTGCTTCGTAATAAATTTTACTAACAATGAATTTGGTGTAATTATTCCCTTTTTTTTTTGGAAATAATTAAGTATAGTTTGCTGTGTGTTAATTAATCCTTCATGCAGGAGGGCTTTTGACTTTTAAGCCGTCAATCCCCAAGAACTTGTTACTGGATGGAGAGCATACCATAGATACACACTTCACTCTTGTTAATTATCAGGTAAGCAGTAACCAATACCGTTGTACTGTTTATTTATTATTTGACAGACTTTCTTGCATTTTTTAAGTATACTTATTGGATTATTATTCTTTAGATGAAACAAATAAGGACTGCGCTTGCTGTTGCTTCAGTGCTGAATCGTACCTTGGTGAGATGCTACTCTGATAATTTATTTTTATCTTACATGCTTCATATATTTTGTGAACTCTGTATCGCCACCATGTATAGTGAGCTAGCTATAAGATGAGAAGATAAAAGATTGTCTTTTATATGGATACTTCACACTATAAATTAAAATATGTTAGCAACACTTCCTGCTCTTATGTGTAATAAGCATGGCAGAATCATATTTTAATTTTTAGATTCATTTTGATATGATCCAGAGTCCTTGTTCCTTTAACAATGTAAGCTGGTCAATTACCTTATTGTTACCCCAAAAGTACACCGTGATTTATGTTGTTCTTTGTGATTTTAGGTAATGCCGCCACTATGGTGCAGGTTGGATAGGTTGTGGTTTGGACATCCTGGTATTCTTCCGGGTTCTTTGACAAAGCCACCTTTTGTTTGTCCTCTGGATCATGTTTTTGAGGTACATATATGTATATATATATATTTTTTTAAAGTGATAATATTTGGATGTACTCACCCCATGAAACAAAATAAGTAACACGAAAAACTGTTCTATGCGATAGCCGATGAATTACTTTCGCATTTTTTTATGTATAGGATCACTCTGAGATGTGAATGTGGAGTTTTAATACCCGTGTCTTGATAATGTACTCAGTTTCTCTTTAGAACTATTTAAATTTCTATTGGTTCAATTTCATGGATACTGTAAAATAGTTTTGTCAGAGATTAGCAAATCATATCTTCTTTGACCAATACTTAGAATCTGCCAAATGGTAGAGTGTATTAGCAAAAATAGTGCATGTTTATTAACTCCGTGTATAAGTAATACCTTGTTTGGACTTTGGTACACTTTTTCATGCTATGTATAATTAATACTAGCATTAGTTGTACACTCTATTGTGTCTAGGTGTGTATTACTAATACAACATATTTCTAGGTATTAGTAATGCAAGGGGTTCAATGCATGCATTAACATGGTTAAAGACTCAATTACTCCTCAATTTTTTTTTACATCTTTTCCACCATAATTGTGAAGAATATCTTTGTAGATAAATATTTTTATGCAATGCATGCTACTTTTAATACACCAAACCAAACAATGCATAAGAAATAATCTATGTATTATTAATTCAAGCATTACTAATACACTTATTATTATTCTTATACACTTTACCAAACGACCCCTAAAGGTTAATGAAGGTTCATTGTGTTCTTATAACTCACTTGCTCTTTGGAGTGCACTTATTTGCATCCTAGTTCACTGTTCAGAAGTTATCAAATGGTCAAAGATGAGAGTTGAGACTGATGAATCTCCCTGCTGGTCAGTCTTGTCGTAGGCTCATTTAAGGAACACCTAAGCTTTGAAGCTCTGAAAATCTCAGGGGAGGTGCTTCGACTCGCTTAAGCTGCATCTTTAGTGTAGGCAAGGCACTAACATGTGCCTCAATGCATTTGAGTTACATCTTGAAACGAGCACTACTAAACATTGTTGGGGAAAACATTATGAATCAATCTGTTACTTTCATCGTGTCTCTTTTGTCTAAAGTCCATACTTCAACTGCGCTTTGCTTTTTTCTTGCGTCATATATGTTTTCTTCATCGTGTCTCTATTTTCTTACTTGAATTGTGCTTTGTGCTTAAAGTCCTAATGGTTTTGGAGTGGCTTTTAAAGTGATTCGCCTTTGACAACACTGCTGCTGCTTGGAGTTTCTCACCTTGATTTTCTATTTGTACAGATTAATGTGATGTTGAAGGAAATGGCAAATGAGGAATTTGGACCTGGGATCAATATCAGGGAGTACTCACTATTTGAAAATCCATCAATGCCGCAAGAGGTGTTGCATTAGTTTCATACCTTGTTTACATAAAAGCGTGCATCATATAATTCACAGATTAATACTCTCTGATTATTCTTTCAGGTTAAAGAGTCATGGCTTGATGTACATCTCTGCCAAGAAGGGTCACCGAGCTGTCAGGTTAACAGTACGAGTCAAAGTGGGGCTCTCAAACTTCCCAAACATAGTACAGAAGAAACGGTAATTCTGATTTTTCTCTTCCCTTTAATCTTTGACCGGACGAGCTCCATGGCTGCCAAATCAAGTACTATATCAGTGAAACATGCTTACTGGATATAACAAGAGTAAAAGCCATGAATTTCACCTGGTTTGGTGACTGCCAGCTTCGCCCGCCGAATGATTCAATTCTCACCTAGAATTTCCTGTCATGTTTCTTTGACTTCATCCCTCACTAGACTTCATAACACTCACATTCATTTGTACCCAGGAAATAAAATTTGGAGGGGTGGGACGGGGGTGTAGGACATAAATGGCAGAAACAGCAACGCAATGCTATTATCTTCTAAAACTTTGAGCTTTAATGAGCTCATTGTCATCTTATAAAGACGTTTCACTTAGTTTATTTATGAACAGTTGAAGACGGTATTCTCCAAGTTTAAGGATGTGAAAGTAATCCAGTTCTCAACAATGCAAGATGCCTTTGATCGATTTACTGACAAGGTAATATCCCCTCAGTCTACTCCCCCTTCCCGTAATTCTCTCCCTCTCATTCTTCTCTATGTATAGTTTTCCATGAACTAAAATGGAGAATAACGTGTTCTCAATTTGTATCAGACAAGGGAAGAACAATTCAGGAATCGTGTCAAGAGGTATGTAGGCATTTGGTGTTGTGTGGAAAATCACACACCAGGTCACATATACTATGATATGTATTGGGATGAGAAACCTGGCTGGAAAGCAGCTCCTCCTAACTCTACAGTAGACGATCATCCGCCTTGGTGAGGCCTTGGACTCCATTACCCTCAGAGAAGTGTGAAAAGAAATGCTCTATAACACCTTGCAATTCAAGAGGGATGTACCATTGTTTCATAGAGAAATGTACTTTTCAATCTATAGAGTTGGTATGAAGGATTAGTCCTCCATTAGAATAGAACATATATGCTTTTTTTTTTGTGTACAAGCAAAAAATTTTGATTGTTCCAACATTAAAGTACAAAATAATGAAGTGTATGCAGAGGGGTTTAGAGTTAAATTAACTGTTCAAAACCTTCATTTTCTACTTTTCCTGGAGAACAATTTTAGCATATTTATAGATGATTTAAAATGGAAAAGGGTTAAGAAAATGCTCAAAATTACTTTGTAAAATAGCAAGATGAAAATTAGTTCTACTCCAAAAAATATAATCTTCTATTAAATTTTTCACATTCAATAATCATCTTGTGGACACTTTACTGAAACTAACTCTCGGGTTGAACATATAGAATGCTTACCATTCGAGCAACTCTCTCTTGTCCTTGTGTATATACATAACATATGTAGACTTGTAGCACTTTTGTGATTTAGTTAGTGTTTACTCCAAATCAGTAAGACATATGACGTATTTTGGGCAAATTTTACCATTTTCACTTTCAAAAATGTGTTGAGAAACTGAAATGGGCATAACATGAAAAAGCTGTCCAAATATGGATATAAAGCTCTTTTTTTTTGCCCATCACTGTCCAACAAAATCTCTCAACATGTACCACCTTTGCACCTCTCCTCTCATACCCTGTTCCCCAAAGATAACTTCTTTATTACATATGGGAAAGCTCAAGTCAATGCTTACACTTCCCCTGCCACCCACCAATTGTTTGATAAAGTGTCACAAAGAAGAATTCAAGATTTCAAGAATGGCAAAGGGGATGAAATATTTGAACTTGTTAACATGGTTAAAGAAAATCCTGATATCTTAAGTGCTTCACAAGTACATGGCTTAGTGCTTAAAGTAGGCATGCTTGCTCATTTGCCCACTGTTACTACATTCCTCATTATCTACTCAAGAGCCAAGAATTTAAGCTCTTCATTGACCCTTTTTGCTGAAATTATCAACAAAGATGTGGTTACCTGGAATGCTATCATGACAGCATGTATAGAGAACAATTCTTTTGCATTTGCAGTGAATATCTTTGCTGAAATGGTGAATGGAGGAAAGCAGTTTGATTCTGCCACGCTTGTTATTGTCATTTCTGCATTATCTAACATGAGAGATTTCAGAAAGGGATTGGTTGTTCATTGTTTAGGTATGAAAATGGGAATGCTTTCGGATTCAATTTTGGGAAATGCTCTGATTGACTTTTATGCAAAGTGTAGTTATTTGAGCTCAGCGGAGTGTGTATTTATCGATATAGAATGTAAAGATGTTGTTTCCTGGAATTCAGTAATTAGTGGTTGTCTTTATAATGGTCATCCTGAGAAGTCTTTATTGTACTTTAGGCAGATGGCTAATTTGGAAAAGGGTGCTGATAGCGTGAGTCTCTCTTGTGCTATCGCTGCTTCTGCATGTTTAGATGAGTTTTATTGTGGTCATACTATTCATGGATGGGGTATAAAGCTAGGATATGAGGAGAGATGCCACCTTTCAGTGGCAAATTCCCTCATTTCATTGTATTCCCGATCTGGGGATACTGATGCTGCTGAATATATCTTTAATAAAATGGAGTATACGGATATAATAACATGGAATTCAATGATAAGTGGATTCGCTTTGAATGGAAAAATTACTGATGCATTTGATGCTCTTCATGAAATGCAGTTCATAAGGACCATAGAACTGGATGCTGTGACATTAATTTCCATTATCCCGCTAGTTGCAGAATTCATGCTATTGAGAGAAGGAAAAGCTACTCATGCCTTTGCCATCCATAGAGAGATGGGAGAAGAACTCTCCATGATGAATGCTCTCATGGATATGTATTTTAACTGCGGAAGGGTCAAGGACGCTGAGCAGCTTTTCTTAAATATGCCAAAGAAAGATATAGTTTCATGGAATACCATAATCTCTGGGTATTCCCAGAATGGCTGGTGTAGAGAAGCTCAGTCATTGCTTAAGAAGTTTCACAGTGGGAGCTCAGAATGCAGCCTGTCGACTCTCTTGGGTATTCTTCCTGCTTGTGATTCCCCCAACTTGATTCAATTTGGTAAGTTGATCCATTCGTGGGAGGTGAAGTTGGGATTTGTAAATAATACCATCTTAGTAAATTCGTTGATGTACATGTATACTTGTTCCGGTGATCTAGTAGCTTCTTTCAAATTGTTGGAGGAGATAGCTTATACTGCTGATGTGGATAGCTGGAATACTGTGATTTCAGGATGCACACAGAATGGCCACTTCTGGGAAGCTTTAAATGCTTTCAAGTTAATGAGACTCAAATCAAATATCATCCATGATACTATTACTCTAGTCAATATCATACCAGCCTTTGGAGATCTTGAATTGACATGTGAAGGAAAGTCAATTCATGCCTTAGCTTTAAAGACCTCAGCTGGTCAAGACATTCGTGTGCAGAATGCTCTTGTTACTATGTATGGAAAATTGAGTAACGTGAAAAGTGCAACAAAAGTGTTTGAACTTTGCTTTTATCATAACTTGTGCTCTTGGAACTGCATGATATCTGCTTTAGCTCAGAACAAAAATTCTAAAGAAGCAATAGAATTGTTCCGTTTGCTTGAGTTTAAACCAGACGAGATCACCATCGCTACCGTTCTTTCAGCTTGTCGGCAACTTGGAATTATTAGACATGGGAAACAGATCCATTCACACCTCATCAGATCTGGTTTTTACAAAAATGCTTTTGTATCAGCTGCTCTTGTGGATATGTATAGTAGCTGTGGCAGGTTAGACATTGCTCTTCAGGTATTCCAGAGTTCAGCCGAGAGATCTGTTGCAGCTTGGAATTCAATGATCTCTGCATATGGTTTCCACAGCAATGGTCAGAAAGCAATTGACATCTTTCATGAGATGATTAATTCGGGACTTACTCCGTCTAAAGTCACATTTATCAACTTATTAACAGCTTGCAGCCACACAGGGCTTGTTGACCAAGGCTTCTGGTATTACAATCATATGCTTGATGAGTTTGGAGTTCAACGTTCCACAGAGCATCATGTCTGCGTGGTTGATATGTTAGGCCGATCAGGGAGGCTGCACGAGGCATATAATTTTGTAAAAGAGCTTCCAATCCCACCTGATCCAGGAATCTGGGGTGCTTTGCTCAGTGCTTGCAATTATCATGGTGATCTTCAATTAGGGAAAGAAGTAGCAAGTCTACTGTTTTCGTTGGAACCTGAGAATGTCGGATATCATCTTGCATTATCCAACATATATGTTGCTACTGGAAGCTGGAAGGAAGCTGGAGAGTTGAGGGACATTGTTCATATAAAAGGGTTAAAGAAATCTGCTGCTTATAGTATTATTGATCTTTGCTCCAGCTGAAACCTCATGGTTTAGTGGAGCAAAACAGCTAACAGAGCATTTAGTTGAGTGTCTACAAGAAACTATCCAGCTCCTATTGGCCTTTGTTGCTGATAGAACCTGAGGTTCGTTTTCTTTTCTTCACCCCTCGTAGGTGCTCCCACCTTTTTGCTCCTTTGGTTACTCGAACCCATAACCCTAAATTCGGAGATGGAGGGTGCACCTACGAGGGGCAAATTTTTTTTTTCTTTTGATCCTTAACTATGCTTAATCGATAGATCCATTAGCAATCCTTTGGAGTTATTATCTGAATGTTATGTATCTCAAATACTTCGCGTGATTGCCTAAAGAAAATACATCTTTTGCACCCTCAACTTATCCTTGAATCTACTTTGCAATAACATAAATCTCAATATAATATAAGAACATTGAAGAAATGCATACTAAACAATTAAGATTAAAAATCTCATTTTCAATATTAATATTTGTATGAGGATCACAAAATATTCATATATATATATATATACTACTTTTTACAACTGGGATCCTGAGGATAAAGAGTGCATTTTTGGTTTACAAAAGATTGATCCTCGTCATCAGAAGACAAAAATTCTGGTGGTGGGAATAAGTTGCAACGTTGGCAGTAGCAAGTGTTGTGTGCACAAATTGGTGTCTCATTGTCTCTGCACCTAATATTGCAATTTACTGTTTCCTTACATGGTGTCACTGAAGGTGCATAACCTGTAAAATATAAACAAAATTTCATATCATAACATGTAAAAAATGAACTATACTAAAGCAACATCTAAATAAAGCTAGATGTATTTGTTCTTAATGTTATTTGCTTTTTCAATCGAGATGGAACAATACTTTGATTCCAAAAATAATCGAGATATATTATCTTCTGCTTCGATCGAAAAATTCAACTTTGTAATGGTAACAAAATATTTGAAACAAACCTTTGGAAAGGAGCAACAGTGTGAACACAAGGGTCAACTTAAATGAAATCATATTCATGTTTGGAGATGATACTTAGTGACAATATGAAATGAATATTGGAATATCAAAACCTTTTGCAGTTTATGTTATATATATATATAGGGAGAATTGAAGTCTATAACTTATGCTAGTCTTTAAATCAATCACTTTAAAAAAAAAAAATTCCTTATTAGGAAATGCATGTATATGTGGTACTTAAAGTTAAATTGGTGATAAATTTTTAAAAAATTTCCATATTAAGATATGTGCAATTGTGCATAATCTTTAAATAAGAGGATATCTATAGAAAAATGATTAATTATTGGTAGTGATAAATGAATGAATTCAATCGGATGGACAAATTAAAATGAATTGAGCTAAAATGGAATAGATTGAATTGTATTGAGTTTGAATGGATTGAAGAGCCTTAGAGCCTATTTGGCATTTTGATTAAAAATTGCTTGAATCTAGAAGCGTTTTTTTTTTAAATAGAAAAACCCTTTTGAAAAAAAGCATTTTGTATTTGACAAATCATTTTTTGAAAGTGTTTTTTAAGAGTCAAATTATGAAAAAGATAAGTATTAATGTATTTTTAATATTAAGATTATTTATATAGAGAAACTATTTTAAATATCTATTATAAAAATTTAATTGTTATAAAATCGAAGCTCATAACAATATAAGTATAAAGGAAGAAGATATATCACTTCAAATGGTGAGTGATAGTATTGAGATATCACTCCCAAAGGTCACCAAATTAATAGATACATGTTTATCCACAATGGATCATATCACCTTGGAAATATACATACATGAAACAAGTAATTCATGAATATCCAATGGACAATCCACTTAATTAGTTCAATGAATTTATAACGTTCCCTGTTTACATCCCTACTCTTTCGAAATAGGGCGAAACGTCGCGGCAACTCGAAAATGATTAATTNATTTACATCCCTACTCTTTCGAAATAGGGCGAAACGTCGCGGCAACTCG
Organism: Solanum pennellii; assembly: GCF_001406875.1. Classification (NCBI taxonomy): domain Eukaryota; kingdom Viridiplantae; phylum Streptophyta; class Magnoliopsida; order Solanales; family Solanaceae; genus Solanum; species Solanum pennellii. The sequence continues at coordinate 63,761,304 of NC_028644.1, forward strand.
AAAATGATTTAATTGATTTAATTTTAACAAAGTTTTAAAAATAAACGAGTTTTAAAAAAGAGTCGCCACCTAATTTTTAGGAANTTATTAATAATAATAATAATAATCATAATGAAAATTATATAAATAATAATAACAATAATAATAATAATAATAATAACAATAATTATTATTATTATTATTTACATCCCTACTCTTTCGAAATAGGGCGAAACGTCGCGGCAACTCGAAAATGATTTAATTGATTTAATTTTAAAAAAGTTTTAAAAATAAACGAGTTTTAAAAAAGAGTCGCCACCTAATTTTTAGGAAAACTAGGAANCAAAGAGTCGCCACCTAATTTTTAGGAAAATTAGGAAACCAATTATAAATCTACGAAACCAATTGATTCTCGGTAAGGGGTTCAAGTTATTCCGAAGGGAAGGGGTTAGGCACCCTTCGGAATCCACAATTGTGGTTCCCGACTGAATTCATTTTTTTTCAAATTGAGGAAGAATATAATAAACACATATAATAAACACACAATATACACAATAAAGCAATAATTATCGGCCTAAAGTTTGCCTAACGTCAATATTCACAAAAAATGAATGAAATATAATTCGAACTTCTTCGAATAATTTCAAGGAGAAGCACCTCCGGGTACCTGTAAAGACACTTAGTAAAAGGGTTAGTGCCAAAATAATAAAAATAAATAACTCAAATAATAACTAAAAAGAAAAATCCGTCTTATTAACATGGGAGGCCTTGGAAATCGACGGTAATTTCTTCACCGGCCATTTCAACAACTAAAATATGTAAACTTAAAATAAAATTCCGTCTTTTAAAATGGAAAGGCCTCCAAAACCGACGGAGAATTTTTTCATTGGCC
>NC_028644.1:63768771-63814371 GCF_001406875.1 Solanum pennellii
AAAAAAAACAATCTACATATAATAAACAGAAAACATAAAAGAGCTGGGAATTAAATAAAACAAGGCTAAGAAAAAAAATTTACCTGGTTCTGGGCGGCGAACCGGAACTACGAGTTTGAAGAAGACGACTCCACCTCCTCAACTCGAAAAACCACAAAAACACTTTAAAATTTTTGAACTATGGGAACCAAGAATTCTCAAAATTTTATGAGTATTCTTTTGTTTTCCCCTCCAAATCCTCCTTTAAAATATTGAATGAAGTGGGTTTATATAGAAACCCAAAAATCCTCAAAAAGGATAAAATACCGATGTGGGACTATTGCAAAATTGAAAATTGTTTGAGTGACAATATGGGAAAGGCAGATTTTTTTTTTTTTTGTCTTTGACTCAAAATGTATGAATTTTAAAATCATCGGACCAAAATTTGCTATTAAATAAATAAAGCTTCAAAATCACGAATTTTTAAAATGTTAGTCCAAAATTGGGTGTCAACATTCCCCTTGAATGTCCATAGATAATGAGCATTAAAACCTTATTAGAAAAAATCAGTGGGAAAAAATTTTAGTGAAGGAAAAAGAGTATACATATCTTTTGATACGCATTATTTGTTGTCTCATTAAAAACCTTTCCAGGAAAATCCAGTGGGACAAAACCTCAGTCATCGAAAAAAGAGTGCAACACGTATTATACTCGCCTGATTAAAACATCACTTAATTTCTTGCGATGATGCCTTTAATATTCGTACATTGTGGTTGGTATATTCTTTTTTAAAGAAAAACCACACATTTCCTGAATATGGTGAGTCATTTATCTCAATCAGACACACTCTCAATTTGCTTCATGGAGGGCTTTTATTTATGCATAGCAACATTTGCTTCATTGATCGCTAGGATATTATTGTGCCTCCATATGCAAACAAATAGCGTGTTTGAGATAGAGCTTTATGCGGATCAGATAAATATTCTGCATCTGCGTAACCAATCAATTTTGTCTTAGATTCCTCGAATAGATAAACGCATAATTATGGTCCTTCGAGGATATTCAACCATGTGCTCAACACCATTTCAATATCCTTTTATCAGGGAGGAACTGCATCTTTCCAGTAAATTTACTGCAAAATAAATATCTGGTCAAATAATATTGTTAGCAAGATGCACTAGTGCCCTGATTCCACCAAGATATAGATCGAGTTTCATCACCAAGAAGCTCTTCATCCTTCTTTTGAGATCAAACTGAATCATCATTTATGTCAAGCGATCTCATAATCATAGGGTTACTCAATGACTGTGATTTATCCATATAAAAATGCATCAAAACATATTACTAGTATGTGCACTGATAGACAAATATTCATTTGTCAAATTATCAATCTGTAGGTCAAGATAAAATTTTGTTTTACCAAGACCTTATAAAAATACAAGGACAATTAGGGTCATTCTTTTGTATCCTTTTCTTCCTTGACTATTTCAATCCATATAAGGATTCTTGAAGCTTTATTAAAAGTTTCTTTCAAACTCTTATATGCTTCAGACACCTCGATTACTTCAAGGATTTTCATATAACCTTCATTGTCTAGCTAGACATGACAATTATTCATTATATGCATTCAAGTTTTATGTTGCCAGATCAAAACAAATTTCATTGCATCCACCATAGGAGAAAACATCTCCAATAATATCAGGATTTTTGCGATAAATCTTTATGCCCCAAGGCACAAGTTGTACTTGATATTTTACGGTTATACTATTGCAAATAATTTATTTTTACCCCGCTGACATTATACCTTGATTTATGAACTACCAGTCCAAAACGTCACTTTTCTAAGTGAAACAAAATATACTTGAATTATGCATTTTACTTGGCCAACCATTTATCTGTCCACACTATATGACAGTTTTGAATTCAAGATCCTCGTCACAATTTATTTCATTGAGCGCTACTTTATATCAAAGATACCATCGACGGTTATTTGATATCAATTCCAATATGACATAACTTGTCGAGATCTCTTTATTTTTCATCATTTTCAGGTACCTGAACCTTTTCCGAGATTTTATGAAGTGTTATGTCAATATGCTCTTTTATAGCACTTGCCTCATTATCATGACCATATTGATCTCCTTTCCTTCTTCAAGGAATTTAATATTTGGAACCGATTGGTCTATTGCGCTTCCGGCGTATCATAGGCTCTGTCTTTCAAAGACTTCACATTAGAGCATTTGCTGGTGAATTATATCATAGGGTCAGTGCATTCATATGGCAACTGATTTGCAACATTATGCAAATGAATTATCCCTTGAACTTTAAGTTCACATATTTATTTAACGAGGATCTACATAATTCATAATTAACCTCACACAAATTTTTCAACTGTCACAATAATCTCTCTCCCTAATGTTCGAAAATCTAATATTTATATAACCTCATTTGAGAATTCATCTTTGTGCATGGTGGAACAATTAAAATCATAACCACACATTCAACATTTTAGATGAAACCAATTTTAATGGGGAAACCTTGTTGGCTTGATTCATTAATGTGTTGCTACATGTTAAATAAAATTATCTCAAACAAATCTTATTTGGGAGATTTGTTCTCACGATTTAGCTATAATCGGAGACATATAATTTCTGCTAAATCAACCAGTATTAATAATATAATTTCATAGTTTGGAACTCTGCTCTTAATTTAACAATTCAAGCAAACAATCTTACAAAACACTAATTTGTAAGTTGACAACAAAGCATATGTGATCATCACATAGATACGTCTATCATATAGTTGCAAATGATCCACATGGCAAATGAATAGGCCTATATTCACCTTTTTATATGTTCCAAAATTTTGGAAAATTACAATCCCAACCTTAGCTGGTACGATGATTATTTTATGAAGAGAACAAGTAACACAAGAGAATTCTCGAAGAATCTTTTATTTTTTCATCATATAATTTACATGAATTCTCAATTACATTTACATCACATTTAAACTAGAACGGTCAACTAGTCATGCCAACTGATCTTTATTTCAGTACACGTATAATTTACTTTTGCATGTGATTTCATCAGCATGTTCATGTTTGTCTGCAACAAACAAGAAGAAAAGTGGAGAAATCTTTTACATAAATATTTATAACCCTCTTCGGTTGTAGTAATATGAAGATATTAAATCTTTTCATAATTTATAGTCTCAATATCTTTTCAATTCATCCGAAACTTAAAAAGTTTCTTTTGAGACTTGCTACAATCGTACCCCAATATTATTCTTCTGGCAATATCAAAACTCGTTAGAGCATGTAATTAATTTTTGTGTACTATCACGTATTTCATGACACCATTCATATGATGAACATCTCCTTCAAGGAAAAAACGATATTGTTATTGTCATGGTCAAAATTATTACAAGCAAGACATGTTTCTTGCTTTACTTTTGTTGTACTATAGGTCCACAATCAATGACAAATTTGTATTGTCACACAATATATTTGATCATGACCACAACCTTTATAGGCAAGAGTTACTTCTTTCTTTTGTCCTTTCAGTAGTTTATAACAACATACCATAATATTCATGACGTATAAACGTACACGACCATTGACCGAACTTGTCAAAAAAAAATTATTTATTTCTCTCTAACCGTCCGTAGAGGTGAGTTGTGACATATATTCAATCATATATGAATATGTTCTTATTCATATTTTTCCTTCATATTTTGTCATATTCACTTTCAAGAATAGATAAACATTCATAATGTTTATTACAAGTCACAATCACTTCGTGAGTTGACTATAACCATTTATACATGTCATATCTTTATATTAGACATATTTACATGATCCACCTCGACATCACTTTGAAAGATAAAGTGCATCACCACTTTATATTCTTTATTTTGATGGAGAATTTATAAAACTTATCAAAATAAGGTCGCATGACAACCGCGTGTCCAATAACCTTTCATACCGTTTTGATGATAAATTTTTTTTTATATAGTTTGAATGACTATTTGTAGAACTCATATTATTTTTCCTTTTTATAATTACCACAATGATGACTATTATAATTTGTCCCTTCACGCCCCTATTCATACATTTAATCACATGTCGTCTTTCAGACTTATTATTCAGTGCTACCACATTCGTACTATAGAATGGAGCAATTGGGCAGATTTCAAGCTTATCATTACTGTTACCACATTCGCTTTAGAGAATGGAGCAAAATGAATTTCAAAACTTTTCATCAAAATATATTATTTTATTGCCTTAGTCATCATTTTATCATCAATATGGTGCATTGACCCGAACTCAATGTCTTACCCATATAAGGCGTGTTACGCCATAATTCTATGGGACTTGAACCCAATCATGATGTATCACACTCAAATTGATGTCTTACCCTCTTGGTGCGATAGAACATGAAAATTTACCATCTTATCCTCAAACATTTTTCATTATGATGCATCCGGACTTTAACCATATGTCTTATCCCTTTTGTGCGATGAAACTTAAATTCATCGTTTTACCCTCAAACAATAATATATAATTTATTCATGAACTACTTATATATTTCAATAACAATAAAACATCGAACTCTAAAACTAATATAACCCATATATTAATAAACATATAAAATTGAAACTAAATAACTTGCTGTTAGGGATTGTATCAACGTTAATGCAATAAAAGTAATTAGAATTTTGGGGGCATAATGGAAGTAACACGAATAAATGAATCAATATTATTCTTAATCATTTTTCCTTCTTATTATATCAATCAACAATCATATAAATACTAAGAAGCACGGCGAAAACATTCAGACAAGATAATTAACTTTTAACACATGAAAGAAAACTTAAAGAATGTTATCCACTTCGTTGATGAGGAATAAAGATCAGTAGTTTATGCTGATAACCTGTTATAAAATCAAAGCTCATAACAATATAAGTATAAAGGAAGAAGATACCAAAAAATAGTAGATGTAGGAGAAGACTTTCTTTTTATTCAAGTGTATATTTCAAATGATGAGTGATATCTCTATTTATAGTGTTGAGATATAACTCCGAAAGATCATCAAATTAATAGATACATATTTATTCACAATGGATCATATCACCTTGCAATTGTACATACATGAATATAAGTAATTCATGAATATCCGATGGACAATCCACTTAATTAGTTCAATCAATTTATAACATTAATTAATTTTTTTATTAAATTAAATGTAAATATTCAAAATTCTAATCAATGAAATCTTTCATTATTTGTTTTCTTTTTTCTAGTCTTGCAAAAATATTATTGTTACTTTTTCCTAATACTACAAAATAACATATGAAATATAAAATAATACTGTATAAATGTAAAATAGAATTCAAAATTTATTACATAAAATTTAAAAATAAAATTCTTAAATGAAATCTAATCAAACTTATTATATGTGTTAACTTTGATAACATATATATCGGTAAATATAAATATATATGTCTTGAAAAAATACTTCTTCTACTTTTTTTAAGAAGCAGAAACTTATTTTTTCCTCAAAAGCAGAAAAATTTATTTTTATTTTATTTCAATTTTACTAATTTGTCAAACACTTGATATTTTTTTAAAAAAAAATAATTTCAACACCCCAATAACATTATCACATAGGCTCTTCTAATAGGATGCAAGATCATATCTTCATAACATTAATTAATGATTGTATGTATCATTGTTTGCAACAATTTTATTAATAAAATAATGTGGGCACAAATTTATGTTCTTTGAATTTTCTCTTGAGATTCAAAGGCGGTAAAAAAAACGTCATTCTAGGATGATTTGGACCTTTTTAGGATTTGTTTGATCTCTCTAAGGAGGATTCTATGCATGTATATATTTAATTGTCAAGAAAAGTTCGGTTAAATTTAAGATAATTTTTGTGAATATTCTATTAATTTATGTGATTGTTTAGATGCGTGAATATATTATCCTTCCATTCATATAAATTAAGATTTAGAATTTAGTAGTTTTCGGAAATCCCATACATATCTTGTGAAATTCAGTTAGAACTAAATTAAGTTTGGTAGTATTCCATCCGCCGGGTGTTCGAGCACCCATTAACTTCGTTACGGAATATATATATCTATGTAGAAATTAAGGTATTTGTATATAATTAACATAGAGCACCCAATGAATAAATGATTTAGTTGGCCCAATGGCTCCTGGATGGGTACTTAAGACTTTTTTAGTGTTGTTGTACCAATGTTCGAATCTCATTGTTAACACATATTTTTTATATTTTCACTTTAGAGCACCCACGACCTTAAATTATGATATGGTTCCAATTGATTTGTAATACAAACTTATAGTTAGTTTTGATAATTTTTAAAAATTATGGGTATAAAACATATTTTTCTAAAAAGATAAAATATATTTCTCAAATACAATAACTAAACATACGCATCTTTACCCTTTCAAAGTCCATATTCTTAAAAAATTACAATAAAGTTTTTGTCGTAGTTGTAGTTGTTTTTATTAAGATAATTTAAATCAAATTTATCAATTCCGTAAACGTATTGAAGTACAAATCGAAAGAACAATTGTATTGTGAATTGAATGTGGAGGACATATTCTTAAATAAAAAATCATGATGGTTGAGTAATTCTCCTTTTATGTGAGCTACCTTAATACACCTTATTTTATCGTTTTTACCACAAGATAATAATAATAGAAGAATTGCATTAAAAAAAAATTCATGCTAAAAGAACAAGATAAAAGTATCCTTTTTTTCATTATTATAATATTATTTTATTAGGATTGTCATCAATATTCATATTAATTGATGTTTACATCGCGATCGGGATGGGAAGAATAAATTGCTCAATTTTTTCTTATAAATTTAGGTTCTTCATCATCAGAGGTTAGTGGAGGGAATAAGTTGCAACGTTGGCAATAGCAAGTGTTGTTTGCACAAATTGGAGTTCCATCATTGCTACACTTAATATTGCAATCTGCTACTGTTTGACATGGTAGTACTGAAGGTGCATAACCTGATAAAAAATATATATTATAAGTCGTAATAATTAATAATTCAAAATATTTCTTAAAAACATTAACAAAAAAACAAAAAAATTATTCAATTATCCAAATAATAACTTGTCACATAAAATGAGTCACAAAAAGTATGAAAAAAAAATTCTTCTAGAGGTAAACAATACAAATAAAGATGTTAGTCAAAATAAAATTTAAAACTAAACATTTTTCTACCATCAAATTATATAAAAAATCAAATTCAAGAAAGAAAAAACTAAAGCGAAAAGAATGTGTTTCGGATATAGAAAATAAAGAAAAATCTTTATATACTCTCAAAACATCAAAACGATCTTGAAAAAAATTATGCGAAATCAACCGCCATAAGAAGATAAAATAAAATAGTACCAAATCAACACATAAACAATATTAGAGGGGTAAATTTTTTGAAATAACACAAAACATACATAGGAACCAAAAAGATCATTTACTTAAACTTACTTTGCCAATTGAGCAAAAAGATGGAAATCAAGATCACTTGGAATGAAATCATTTTCATCATTTTTAGATAATAATACTTTATAATAATTTTTTTTGTATGTTAAAATTAGCTTTACAACAATTGTATTTATAGATAAGTAAAGACAACCCCAAAAAAAAAGTCTATGTAGGTTATTAAATGTAAAACACCAATTTTATAAAATAGTCACTATTTCTTTATAAATGATAGAAAATTACATAATATAATATGCTAAGAAATAAAAAAAATGGAATTTGTAGAGATAAGAACAGTTTTATTAGTAATTTACCAGTCAAATAGAGAGGAAAATAATAGTTACTTTCTAATCCTTTTTTGTTTTTGAAAAAGGAAAATTGTAATAACATCATAATAATAAGAAAGATTTGTACTTATTTCTGAATTGTTTCTTGCTTTTCTTGTTTAAAAAATGGAAAAATAGGTGGACTCGTACAAGTAGATTATTGTCTTTTAATAAAAAAAAAATTAACTCTACTCATGTGAGCTCGTTTATTTTGTTATTTTTAAGTTCATATAAAGGGTGAAGGATTGTTGAATATTAATTTAAAATAATTTTTTTATTTCATAATTAATATAGAAGTAAAGTTGCGCACATTTACTTATTTAAACTTCACTAATAAAATTATAATTGATTTTCTTATTGTTATTGTTATTTTAATTACGATAATTTAAATTTAAATTGTCGATATACTAAATAAGTACTGAAGTGCAAAATGAAAGGATAATTGATATTAAAATTTGAACATGACATACTTCTTTCTCATAAGAGAGCATCATTCTAGCTTCGTCCACCTAATTGTTTAATGTTTTATGGCCAAATATATATAAACAAATTTCTAAATTTGTTGGGTTTTTTTCCTCAGGTACTTTAACTGTGTTATTTTCCTATTAAATTATTGAACCAGTCATAATTTGTTCCTTCAAAACACTGTTGGTTGATTTTGATCAGTTTTTTTTTTATGGTAAATGCCTTCAATTGTGTTCGAATTATAATGATTTTGATTGAAAGAATTAAGACAAACCGTGTTAGTCTCATTTGTTTTCTAATGTGTTTAAATGACTTAAGTAAAACACAATTATTCTCGAACGTTTTCACTATAAATTGGACTAATGAGTTCTGGAACAATATATGTATCCTCTATCAATACCCTCACAAATCTGGTTCCACATTAGACAACGGTGTTTGTTTAAAAGGAACAAATTATGGGTAGTTCAATGATTAAATAAGAAAATGACGTAATTGAAATACATGTATCAGTATATATATCTATCGTTCTTCGCAAAGCTAGTGGTAAATCAAATCCTTCAGATACATAAAAAATAATTTATCTTTTGCAATTTGCTAACTAATTTAAATTTATTCTTTTAATATTAAATTTTATTCTCACCCATATTCTTATTAATAAATCTATTATATATACCCGGAAACAAATTTATGCATATACAAAGAATGAAGTACATTTTGAGATTTGTAAGAGGTTCCCTCGAAGCCTCGAACCCTCTCGATAAAAAATTATATTATATATTTAAAATTTTTAAAAAATCTTTATGTCTATATATTGACTTTGAACCTTCTAAATGTAAGATTAGAGATTGACTTAAAGATAAAAAGTTTCAAAACTCAACTTGAGGTTCCAAGATCAAAATCTTAGGCACTTTTTTTTTTTTTTCAAACCTCATTAATAAAAATCTTAAATCCGCCACTTAGCCCATATTTGAAATTTATTTATTATTATTTTAAAAGAGAATCACTTTTTAATTATTTTTTTCATTCACTCTTCTTTCTTTTTATTTTTCATATTTTTACACTAGAAAGGAAAAAAAAAGAGATAAGAAAATAGATCCATAAGAATGGATTTATAGTTATATCAGCAATAAGTTTTTTTTTTTTTGTCACTTTATTATTATTTTCATGGATTTTGCCCTTATATTGTTATCACCGGATAAAGACGAATTTAAAATTTAAAGATTTGAAATTTCACCATTTCATATATGAAATATCATTCACTAATAATAAAAATCAAATATAAAGAATGGATCGTGTCAATTAATTTTGGATTAATTCGATTAGATCTTTAATTTTATCGTAAAGAAATATATAAATTCAATATTTTTGTTTTTTCTCACATTTATTTAATATATTTACCTAGATTCTAGTCTAGAATAAAGTTGCAAAAACAAAAATCAATAACTCTAGCAAGAGCACTGTTTGCAACAAATTTTAAAGTGATATAATTTGAGTTGACCATAATTTGTAGAGTCTCAACTCGAATTGAACATAAAATTCCACAAAATTTTAATGTCTACAAGCACATCTAAATTAGAAATTTTTCTCAAAATGTAGCTTAATTTAATTTGTAGATATTTTTTGTTTGACTAGATTAATTTATCTTCATATTCTTGAATTAGTTTTTCTGTTTTTAATTATCAATTTTTATGTTAACTATTTTGGACCAAAAGATCCAAAATTTTAATCAATGAAAATGAGTCCAAATGTCTAGTAAACAAATTTTATACTCCAGTATAGATCAATATAGTGTCAAAAAGATAAAATATATGTGTTAAATAAAATAAATTTAAATTGTTCGTTAAAAGTAATTTTTTAAAGTCAACTTAAATTGCAGAAATGAAATAATGATTGCTATAAATAGTTAAATTGATCGGATTGAACCATACTGGATGTTTGAGTGGTTGAATATTGGTTGATTTCTCAATATACAAGTTAAACATTATTTTAAAATTTATTTTATTATAGGATGATTTTTTTTTAATCCTAAGTTATTTATAATGTTGAATTAAGTCGAATTATTATTGAATGTAAAGTATTCATACATGGTCACATAATTATGATTTATTTTCACCAAAATCGCCTAATTATATTTTTTAAAATTATAAAGTTTTGCCTTAACTAACACAAAAATCACATATACCGAAAAATCTATCTTGTGTGTAAATTCTTTTTTTATATATATTTTTTCTTTTTTCTAATAATTGATACAAATCAATTAAATAGATCGACCCAACAATTTGAGTAAAGGATCAAAGTTGTCCTTTATGTTTGAATTAAGAATCAAAGTAATCCTTGTTGTTTGGTTAGGGGGAGAATTTATGGGTCACAAGTTTGATACGTTATCACTTGTGTGAGCTCCATGTATTCTGAGTGAATTAGTTGAGGTTGTTTCTCTCTGTATTTTGTACTCACTCTCATATTTATAGTGGATTGCTCATTCCTTTGTGGACGTAGATCAATTGACCAAACCACGTTAAATCTTTGTGTCTTTTGATATATTTCTCATTGTGTCTTTCGAGGTTTGCTTTGCTAGCTTCCACATTTACACCTACTTATTTCCGGTCCCAACACTATGTGCTATGTGATTGATTATTTAAACTCAAGGAGGGTGCTATGCATATTGGTGTCTTGTGTATCTGCAAGTTAGTTTCTTGCACACGAGGTGCTGGATCAATTGTCCCAGCGATAATTAGCCTTGGTTCATTCTGCTTGTTCCAATTACGACGGAAACATTCTAAATGTTCGTAAGCTCGAAGAAGCACGCGAGAATTCAGAGAAGCCTGGAAGTTGAAGAGATAACGTTTAGGAAAAAATCAAGATTTTATCTTTTTTTGTTTGCAATGTAATCAGTAAGCTCGAACAAGCATATGTTTTTCTCGCAGTATAGAAAAATGTAACTTTTTATTTTTGCGATGTAATGGATTTAATACGTAATGTATGTTTGGTTTCAATTTGTTGAGAAGTTAGCTTGAAAATTTTGATATTATATGTGTTAGATGGTGCAAAACTACATCAGATTTGTACTAGAACGAACAACACTAGAATTTTAGTAAACCTTTACCAAAATCGCAATAGAGCACCAATAATGCGTCAAAATAGCTCCAAAAGTTCACCAAAATAACATTAGAATTGCAACCAAACAGTATAGTTGCACCAACATAGCAGCATAATAGATTCAAAATGTACACCAGAAAAGTATCAAAACAACATTTGAATTAAACCAAAACAACAGTATAACAGTAGCCTCTAAATCGACATTAAACTTGCATCAACACCACCACCAGAAAGCACTAGAACTGCACCAAAAACAACAAGGAAAAATCACCATAACAACAGCTAAACAACTCCAAACTGCACGAGATAAGCTCCGAAGACATGACTCCAAAACTGCACGAGAAAAGCTCCAAAAATAGACTCCAAAATTGCACCAAACATTACCAGATTCACGCAGAAACTACACCAAAAAAGAAAGGAAACTGAAAAAAAATAGCAAAATATAGTTTAAACTCGAGAAAATCACACAATGATCCATTTTTTTACCGAAAAAAGTTGTATTATTTATAATGTAACTCCACTTTGTTGGGTTTGTTGTGAATTTTCCCAAGACGAATTCATTTCTTCTCCGTGTCCTACTTCTCTCTGTTTCACATTTTGTTGTTGAACTTCCGAACATCTCCGTCTAACCTGAAAGCACAATATATATAAATATTTATATATACTTTATATTAGCTAAAGTTGATTAAATGATGAAATAATTCAAAAATGATGTTACAAGATAGTAAAGGTAGTTTATCACGACCAGAAGTAGTAGTTTCAGGCTGCACATCTTTAGCATTTGCAAGTCCTTTTGTTGTGACCAGGCAAGTACTACAATCTAATCTAGAGATTTTTGTTTCTTTTCTTCTCTTCTTCTTCACACACGTTATTCAATAACATGTCAGATTTAGCATTTGAGGAGAAATAAGTAATTGTCCATTGACTAGTTTCTTTTTCATTACACCAAGCAACAATATTTGGATCTAACTCAAATATATGATTCATGCATACAATGAATTGTTGCACAGTAATAGCCTCTGCAGCAACTCATACTGCCTTTTTTAATGAGAAGCTGTCGAAACCTGCTCTTTTAAAGTTGTTATGAAGGTGTCTCACACAAAATCTACGACTAACATATGGTAAAATATCATTAAAAGCTTCAATGAGACCTTTTTGTTTGTCGGACATAAAGGTTCAACTAGCCTCATCCTCATGTATATCCAAATCGCTAGCCAAATAAGTCAAGAACCAAGTCCATGTCTCTTTATTTTCTTTCTCAACAATGGCGTGGGAAATGGGATATATATTATTGTTACCATCAATTCCAACTGCAGATAACAATTGAGTTCCGTACATAAGACCCTTCAACCAACAACCATCCACTCCAATTATTTTGCAAGCGATAAAACAAATGTATATTCTCTGAAATCTGTATGGTTGTCCCGTCACCTCATTGTCAGTAAACTTCATACGAATAGTACTTCCTGGATTTGTCCTATCCATTTCATTGCAATAGTCCCACATCAGGTATTTTCTCGCAATGAAGGATGATGTGATTGTTCTAGTTTCATGGTGCCACTCTTTGCAAGTATGCGTAGGATCGTATGTTTTTATCTGGAAAGATTTGTCCCGTTGCATTTTAGATGCCATAATTTTCATCTTCTACCATACTTTCCTCACTTGTATCAAAATCGGTAGAAATCAATTTCCATCTTCTACCATACTTTCCACGCTTGTACCAAAAGGTTATTGAATCAGATGCATATCCGCAAATCTCCGCCATCACCTTAAACTCCTGAAGATTCAACGTGTTCACATTAACGTAATATCAATATAGTCTATGCTGCCATTTATGTAATGTTTGTCTAGAATACGTCTCATGACACCCCTATGATGTACTTTTACACTAACAAATGAATCTTCGAGTACTGAATCTGAAATAAATAAAAACAAGCATATATTACATAAGGTCTTGTAGTTTACAAAAGCATAAAACAAACTAACGAATGAAAAATGCTTCAAACTTAATAATCAAATATAATGCCGCTTCATCCAAAATAAAGAAGTTTAATGCTCGTAACTATATAAACAGAAAATAGTACATCTACTGAAGAATGCATCACTGATCACAATGATATCGGTGTGCGCTAGCTATGTGAACTATGAGTAAGACTTTCTGAGTTTCTTACCACTTAATACTCTGTAATTTCTTTTTCGAATCTAACCATTCACTAACCTAATCTCTAGATTCAGATCAATAAAAGGGTTAAAGTGTATTCTACGAAAAAAACTTTTTTATCGAGATATCTAGTTAAGGATCGAAAGAAATTTAACCATTCACCATAGTTTTTAATGGTAGGATCAAGTTTTTTCTTTTGTCTTTACACATCTCATGAAAAAAATGTGACCAGAAAGTGATGCAGAAGAACAGATAATTCTCAAAAGCAATAACAATAATCTATTAGTGCTCCATGTCAAAACACAAGGATTACTTTGATTCTTAATTCAAACATAAAGGACAATTTTGATCCTTTACTTACCCAATTTAACACCCAAATTTGATAGGTAATAATTGTTTACGCTTTCTTTTAGTCAAAATTAAAGAAAATAAATTGATTCGATTAAATTTTGCAAAAAATAAAAAAATCTTTTATCCTTATTTAGAATTTTTCTATTTAAGGAACATACATATTTTTCTGTAAAATATAGAATTGTATTCCTTCATATAAAAGTAATGAAGATATGTTATTATCTTTTGAAACTAGATATTTTAAAATATCATCTCATCGAGCTATTATCGTTACAATCTCATAATTTTTTTTAAATTATAATTTACTATGATTAAATGTAAGTATCTAGTAAGGAATAAATATATATAAATCAGTTCATGCATATATGATTTGATTTACAATAAAAATACACAAAATATAAAAGTAACAACGATTAATAAATTAATCAAAATATATTTTGAAGTAGTGTCTTGTAAAAGGGCAAATCGTCACTCCTCTTTTAATGAGTAATTTGATAAATTAATTTTTTAACTTAAGAGTTTTTTATTAATATAAAATTGTTACATATTGTTGTATAGTAAGAAATAAAATTTTTTACAGAGTAATAGTTACTACTACTTATAGTTATGTGGTCATTGTGAAATTTATCCTTTTTTACTAAATTTCGAGACGATAGAAGAACGATCTTTGATTGCATAAAGAAATTCATACTAAAACAACAAAATGAAATCCTTTTTTCCAATATAGTTATATTATTTTTCAAGGATCATCACCGATATTTTTATATGTAATCGGAATAAATAATAATAATCAATTATTTTTACTTATAAAACTAGATTCATCATCAACAGTAGGATCATCTGGAGGGTATAAATCACAACGGTTGCAGTAGCAAGTGTTGTTTTTACAAATTGGAGTTCCTTTGCTGCCACAATTAATATTGCAATCAGCTACTGTCTGGCATGGTATAGCTGCATAACCTATTAAAAAAAAAAAAAAAAAAATTACAAGTCATATCAATTAACAATATAAAAAAAATTGTGAAAATCTATTTATACGTTCAAAATATTTAATAGATCTTAGAATTTTTTTATGTAAAATCAAACGCAATAAAAAGTAAATAACAGATATACAATATTGAACTTACACTGCGAAATGAACAAGAAGTTGAATATCAAGATCACCTTGAAGGTAAGCATATTCATCTTTTTTTCGATTATTAGTTTGATAATTATGTAATAATTTCTGTCTGTGTAAATCATCTTTACAACAATTGTGTATTTATAGAGAAGTGAAAACAGTCCAAAAAAAAATATCTATGTAGGTTCTTAAATGTAAAATACCAATTTTATAAAATAGTCAGTATTGACTATTTTCTTTTATAAATGATAGGTAAGTGACAAAATTTAATGTGGCGAGAAAATTATACTAAAAAATAAAAAAAATGTCCTTTATTATTTATTGGGTGAAAAATATTTATATCTGTTTACATTCTGAACCCCCCCCCCCCTAAAAAAAAAATACTAATTCATGTTGTCTAAAACTTATTTAATTCTTATATTATCAATCTTTTTCATTTTATATTTTTTAAAATACGATATTTTTAAAATTTTAAATTCAAATAGATAATTGTTTGTACAAAATAAATATATTTTTTAGACAAAAAATATTGAGAAATACTAATTGGTATTATATATACTCCCCTAGTGACGTTCTAGGATAAAATGAATGAGCAAAATATAAATTTATAGTTTGATAAACAATAATCAAAACTTTGACATCTATTTACACAAATTAAAATAACACAGAGTTTTATAAATAAATTTTATATATATAAAAAAGATAAATAAAACTTAATGTATGCAATATTAAAATAACAATCATATACACACATACAATGCACATCAAATTTATAGAAGAATTATTTACTCGGATTATGTTTAACTAAGGTGAGATAAAATCTAGGCAGAACACATAACGGTCTCTTAAATTTGTCAAGATTTTTCGTATAGACACTTTAAGAAGAGCTCCTTCTTATTGAACACTTAAACCATTCAAAAAAAGTACCTATCAAACACACTTGGCTGACTTGTCACTTGTCATTTGAGGCACGTCCTTTGAGCGCGTGAAGTGAGAAAAAAAAGCTGATGTGTTTGATTGTCACACTTAACGGTCCAAATCTTCCCTTTTATTTATCCAACCCTAGATTTTTCCCTTTTTTTTTTATTTCTCATCTCTTTCTTCTCCGTATCTCACCATTGTTGCTGAAAATTAAAAAAAAATATTCATTCATCTTCATGATTAAACAAAACCCATAAACAAAGTTGCTAAAAATAACTAAATACAGAGTTGTATCTTTTTAATTTCTTGGTAATTTCAAGTTTTAATCATATTTGTTAATGATAAAAAAGAGAGGAAGAAGAAGAATTGAGCTATGCAAGTTAAGAGAATATTGTTTGGGAGGAAAGGGGAGGATAAATTATGAATTATTTTTATAATAAAAATTAAAAAGAACAAATAGAGAGTTCATAAAATTATTAATGGTTGAATTTAAGTTGGCAGTGACAAGGAGCTTCAAAGAAGAAGATGCAGAGGGGGCTGCTGGATTTGATATTTTTTTTCTGTAAAAGATACTTTTTTTTTAATTTACCACATGTCACGGTATGATTGATTCTTTTTTCATATTATAATATTTGAAAGCCACGCACTCGATACATTTTTTAGGTAATGTCATTGAAGTGTCTAATAGACACAATTTGTGTATACATAAGGTGTTCAATAGGAATATGGCCTTATTAAGATGTCTAAACGGAAAAAACGTGTAAGTTCAACGACCCGCCTACGTGTTATTCGATAAATAACAGTATTTACTCTGTCAAAACACGAGTCTTGACTCTTGAGCCCTACTACTCCTCTTCTTTTGTATCTGAATTTGATATGAATAATTGCTTATTCTATTAATAAATTAATAGATATAATTTATTTTTATTAAAGAATGATAAATATAAAATATAAATAAATTGATGATTAATGTTATACATACAACGATACAAACATAGATGGTCGTTGTTAACATGTTACTGATTCAAATGAACTCATAATTTTAATATGTGGATTAGATATTCATGTAAAAGATTATGGATTTTTTCAATAATTATAAATTATAAGTACCTTATGTTTAATGTGTAATGAGTTTGATGGTAAGAATATAAAGATTAAACTTGTCAAATCAAAATTCTAAATATTCTTCTACCCACAAAGGAGTAATAATTTACTTGGTGTTATATTAAAATATCTAATTAAAGATTGGAGTTCATCAATCTTATTTGTTCAATCACTAAGACACTAACGGTGTCATTGTCCACCATTAGTAACTCCCCTATTGTAATAACCATATACAGTCATCACTAGACATCATTATCATTATCATCAATCACTTTGATCATAATAATCATTAATTATTATTGATAATCATCATTTATTACTATATACCACCCATTAGGTAATCAATATCATCATTTATCGTCTCTATTAACTATTACTATTAACCAAAATAACTATTAGCCACTATCTGACTATCACCATCTACTATCCAATTAACGTCCACAACCACCACCGTTACTATCACCACAATTTCATATTTTTTCTAACTTTATTGATATATAATTATTAATTTAATATTTATTTAATTTTATATTTATAAATTTGTAGACAAACACAAGTTTTATTCTTTCAAACATTGAAAACAATCTTAATCTTTAAGAAGTAGTATTTATATTTTGTTATGTTTAGTTGTTCAGTAGAAAATATTCATTAAATGTTTGGTTGGTAATTGTAAAATATTTTTCAATTAAATGTTTGGTTGGTAATTGTAAAATACTTTTCAAAAAAATATCTTTTATTTTTGGGTTGAGACTAGAAATACTCTTTATAAAAAAAGATTTCTGATTTGAAAATCCACCCGATAATTGATCGCCCTGATGCCTGAGCTAGGACAAGACTTCGATAGTTATTCTTAAATTTGAACCTGAGATCTGATCGACACTTTCGCCCCGGATATATTTTTTAAAATATATTTGACGGGGGTGGCCTAGGTGGGGGCGGCGGCAAGTGGCGTATCTTTTTAAAAAAATTGAAATATTTTTCAAAAATATTTTTTTTCGAAAAAAGTTGACGGTGGTACTAAAATTCCCACATTAAATATTTTTTTGATTTTGACAGCTACTAAAATTCACGCACGTTAAATACTTTAGTTCTAATTAGGTAGTTAGAACTAAAGTATTTATTATTTAAAGCCTAGGATCATCTTCTTCTTCTTCTTCAAATTCAAGCAGAACTATTTTTGTTTAAAAACAGATGCATCATCTTCTTCTTCTTCTTCAAATTCAAGCAGAACTATTTTTGTTTAAAAACAGATGCCTTGTCATGAACATCTTACTTCATATATATAATGTTTTATTCTGCTTTCTCAATCTCTTATGCGATTTAGCTAGTTTAGAATATAAAAGAAAATATTTTCGCTTTAATAAATATGTTATCTATGTAACTAAATATACACTTTGGTATGATATTCGAGTAATCTATAAATATATCAAAAAGAATTTAAATATATACAATATACCAATACTAAATACCTTAATACCAAATCACGATATCAAAGATTTTGATTTAATATGATAATTCAGTATATGCCACAACATAACCAACTGTGGCTAGGCATCATGCAATTATTCAAAATAAATGGCTCAACTATGTGCCAAAAATTCATGTACAAAATGAAAATCTGAGAGTAATCTCTTTACAGTAAAAATTGGAGGACAAAATTGCGGTATTTTGAGTACATGATACCAGTAATAATTACTATAAAAACCAACGATTAAAGAGAAACGTATCCTGCTGATATCGAATATCTGTTCACTGAGAATCAACCTATGATAATCACGTTAGACATCTATGATATAAATAACCAGAGGCTGCTCATGATCATCGATTAGCACCTAATGGAGAGGTAAGCAAGGTTCATGGATGCAACTTGGTCTGGTTAATCATCCAAATAATAATAGGATCCAGCTAACTTCTGCTCTCTATCCTTGGCTGATTCAAGTTTGTTAATTCTTGGACGAAAATTAGTCGGGTCCCTTCTAAATGTGATGTTCAGATGCTGCACAATTTGGATAGCACATCAATAACAAGAAAAAGAAAACAAATCAGAGAAGAATATAAAGCTAGCAATTGTTATAACATGAGATAAAATATGTCGATGAATCTTGAAATACTAAAAATGTTAGTAAAGGAACTATTTCAAGTAATGAGGCAGAGCTAATAAATAGGTAACAAGCAAGATATATGCAGAAAGCTTACTGATAAAAATAAGTTCATTCCGGTCAACAATGATTGAGGGGCATTTGCAACACAATCCATAGAAGGTGTCCCCTCGTATACAATGACTCTATCTGCCAGGTAAGCTGCCATTATAAAGTCATGCTCTACAACAAATGCAGTCTTCTTCGTGTGAAGAATGAATCTCTTGATGACTTTGGAAGCTACAATACGTTGCTCAGAATCAAGATAGGCACTTGGCTCATCAATCAGATATATATCAGCAGGCTGCGGAGTTAAGTAAACAAGTTAGGTTACAATTTATAAATACATGACGAGAGTATGAGAAATGAGTGCAATAGTCTTCATATTCAGCCCCAGCAGACAAACTTTGTTCTTCATCTACACTTCACTACTAAGGGGTCATTTGGTAGGATCCATTAGCTCCATGTATTACTTATACCTTGTTTGACACTTCTTTTCAACCTAGGTATAACTAATGTATACACTCTATTTGGTATTACGCTATGCATAACTAATACATGGGAAACCATGGTAGTACTAATGCAAAAGATTTTAATGCAAGCATTAGCATGGGTAAAGACACAATTGCTCCTCAAAACCTTTTCCACATCATTACCTTTGTATTCGGGAAGTTTATTTTTGTAAACAAATTCTTTTTTGAGAAATATGCAATGCATATTATTTTAAATATACTAAACCAAACACTGCATAAGAAATAAACTTAGCATAAGCATTACTACTAATGTCAGCATTACTAAAACATCCTCTTCAGCACAATTCTTATACACTACCAAACGACCCCTAAGAGTACCCTCTCATGTTTATTATTGTGCAGTAAGAAACACATATTTTCAATAATAATAATAGCAGCACATGATTGGACTTATAATAAACAAAATGGAGGCAGAAGAGCAGCAAGATGCAATACGGATATTAACTACCCAAATGCAATCCAAGAAGCAAGGGGAAATTTCTTGCTTGTTTTGTCGATTAAACTTGCAAAACCCTCAATTTGACACCCCAGACACGGGAAGAAAATAATAACAACAAACCTAAAAAAAATGCTACAACATCAACATACAGATGGAGAGGACTTGTTGCATTGTTGGATCAGATGCCTTCACATTGCAACAGAACATACCTTCCCTCTAAGTTAAGAGGAAATTTCATTAATATCGAGTACCAAGAAGGTACTGCAAAATACAGAAAAGAACATCAACAAAGCTGTTACAGTTTCATCTCTAATACATATTCTAAATTAGGGTTTTCTAGCCAACAGTTGCAAGGCCATTCAGCAAAGTAGGATACAATACAGTAAAATTAAGAGAAGGATAGAAAGAAAGAAATGCAGTATCTGTCATTGAGAGCCAAACAGGAAAAGGGTACGCAGATTTTGTTTGATTGGACCAAGACATATACCAGATCAATGTATAAAACAACCAAAACTGCAGTTCTACGAAGTGGGAGAAAAATTACCTTTCCAAGGCACAGGGTTAAGGCAACTCTTTGCAACTCACCACCAGAAAGATTCACAACCTCCTGGTCCATCAATTGCTCAATTTGGAGAGGCTTCATCACATCTGAACAGAACTGGGGGTGCATATAAGAATCGCGTATTTTCTGATGTAGCAAATGCCTCACGGTGGATTGAAATTTTGGACTAATTTTCTGGGGCTTGTATGAAACATTAAACTCTGGTATCTCAACATTAGAACCTTCCACCACATCAGGCTTTAATAGCCCAGCCTGCAGTATACACAAACACAAGTGGGAGTCTTTATAACAGAGAAGACTGGAAACAACAGTCATTTCAGAATGACATAATTGTAAGGCAAAGCATACCAGCATGCGAATGAAGGTTGTCTTCCCAGTCCCATTCTCACCAAGCATCACAATAATCTGTGAATCAGTAAATTCACCCTCGGCAACCTTAAGCTTGAAATTACCCTGAGTCTTAATCATGGTTGGATATCTGTAACGTGCATATGATTCAACTTCCTCAGCAACCTCTTGTGGGATCTCAGCAACCTATGGAAAAATATTAACGTTCAGATTATAGTTTTGCCATAACGTGTGGGATTACACAAGAATCTGAGTTTTACCTTAAAAGTAAGAGATTCATCACGGAAACGTAGATTTTCTGTAGGAACAAATCCAGCCAAAAATATATTAATTCCTTCCCTGACCGAGAAGGGTAGGGTCACAACCCCATATGCACCAGGCTTCCCATATAAGCAGCAAATGAAATCCGACAAATAATCAAGCACACTAAGATCATGCTCCACAACGATGACATAGCTAAAACATAGAGATTATTTCAGTATGTGACTAATAATTAGAAATCTTGATTGTTAAAAAGTCATACGAGAATGAATTAGAACCTATCTGGTCGAAGCAAGGATCTGACTACATGGGCAGCTTTAAGCCTCTGCCTCACATCAAGATAACTCGAGGGCTCATCAAACATGTATATCTCTGCATTTTGTATTGCAACAACAGCAATAGCAAACCTCTGAAGCTCTCCACCAGATAGATCACCTACATTACGATCCAAAACCTGATTCAGCTCTAGATCAACACAGAGTTTTTCCTTCATGTCTCTCTCATCTTTTTGGTCAAGCACTTGTCCGACATTTCCCTGAACTGCCCTTGGAATATGGTCGACATACTGAGGCTTGATAATTGCCTGTTTGAAAAAACATCAAACTACAAATGAATAAAATACTATATGGGTGATTGGCGCAACAAATAACAAGCTAAAGAAAAAAGACATCTTGATGTACAATGGTGTGATGAATTTAAAAATTTAAGTTGTTCAGCAATTCTTTGAAATCATGCATTCATCATTTCTTACAGACTTACACTAGCTCAGCATCCTTTATTACTTGAAACAGAAATGGCCTACTGAATATTTTATTCGGATGTAGCAGGTGGTCTTGGATCTCCCTAGTAGTAAAAAAGAATATGCCAGAATTTTTATACAAGTTACGGACACCGCCGCACTACTATTGGAACAATGAAAAACATAACAGAACTAGGTCAGGACCAGAGTTAGGTGGATAACTAGTAATGATTTGACCAATCACAATGGTACAGCAGAAGACAACCTATTCTGGAGAGTTACAACGCTCTCCTGGTCAGACAACTAAATCCAAAGGTGAGTGATACTCACAATGAAACCAACAAAAAAAAAGGAACATTTAGGATATCTGAAACATTGAATCAGAAGTGACCTTTAAGTTATCTTCCAGAATGCGAGTGAAATAGTTCTGCAGTTCGGATCCTCGGAAGTGAGTCAAGATCTCTTGCCAATCAGGAGGGTTCTGCCACAGAAGAATTAAAGAACGCATAAGCAAACTGTATGGCCATGAATTGACTAGTCATGCAGGATGCAGAAGAGTAGTACACTGAAGCGTCCCAGGTTTGGTTTCAATTTTCCAGCCAAAACTTTTAGGGCAGTTGACTTCCCAATACCGTTTGTGCCAACCAGACCAAGAACCTGTCCTGGCCTAGGGACAGGTAACCTGCAACAATTTTTTCAAGAATTAACTTTAAAAACAAATATTTGATTACCAAAAGACTTCTCCAGAAGAGGTGTAGCTTAAACAGACCTGTGCAATTTAAAAGTGTTGGCACCATAACGATGGGTTGTATCCTTGTCTAAATCCTTTGGCAGATTGATGATCATAATTGCTTCAAACGGACATTTCTGTATCATCAAGTACAATATCAGTTAGCCAGCACAATGACCTATCTGCAGCAAAATGTATCCCCACATTGTAATATATACAAACCTTCACACAAATACCACATCCAATACACAACTCTTCCGAGATGAAAGCAATCTTCGAGGTTGCAGTGACCTCTATACATAACTTACCTGCAAAACAAAGCTTAATTGACTGAAGAACATATATGTAAACACTGCATATAATACAAATGAGCAACCATATTTCTCTGCTATACAAAAGTAATACTACACTCAGCTGTACATCCCAATATCTACTTTCCCAACACAACCTCTAAGTGACAGAGGAAGGTTTTCAACCCTTGTTTCGTTTTTCCTTTTTTTCTTGTTTGGTGCATGTATTCAAGAACAGTTATAGTGCATGCCTATCCACAGAAAACTACATGGTAGGACATCAACTTTCTATTATTTTTTTTTTATGACAAGGAAACCCACAGCCGCCACCAACCCTGCAATAGCTCGCAAACCACACCGGAGAGGTAACGCGCACTAGACAACCCCATTACGATGAGATCGACACAGAAAACAAACCCGTAGTAAGGGGTTTTGAACTTGAGACCTCCAACATGGAAGTCCCAAGTTTAACCACTGGGCCACCCCAAAAGATATCTACTTTATATTAGCGAAAATCAAGAATAAATGTCAAATCCCAACTACAGAACGGTCAGCACCACTGGGCTAAATTCATTATAAAACATAAAACAAAAATCAAAAGTATTTTATACTTAAACAATCAAAACTACAACATAAAGCGTCATCAACTTCCAAGACAAAACCTTTTTTAAAAACCCAATAACTCATATCAACAATAAACTCCACAATCACTTCGAAAGACTACACAGCAAAAATATATGCATTTACATTAAAAAAAAAAAAAAACTCTCTCATTGATTTACCCACGAAAAAACCAATATTCATACATGATTGCAACTTTAACTTATAAATTCATAACAAAATTTTTAGCACAAAAATAACCAAACACATCATCAATAAATTAAGCAATAACACATATAAAAATCAAATATGTTTACCAGTTTTAACAACTGGGCAGCACTTTTTACATTGTAGCCCGCACTTCTTCGGTTTGCACCTGTCGCTGTTAAGGATGGCGATACGGCTCAATCTCTGATTCGACATATCTCTCTTTCACCTAAAAAAAAAATATCAAACTGAATACAGAAAAAATTGAAAAAAAAAAATGCAGAATTCATAGAGAGAAAACAGGGAAACTTATACCCTAAAAGGATCGATTTTAGAGTTGTGTTTTACAATTCCTAGTTGGGGTTGTTTTGAAGGAGAACTACAAAATATAAAACTTAACCTTAATTAGGATCAAATCAACTTAATTAATTGACAATTATAAAACTGATAAAATGTCAATTGTCAATGTATTTTTTATTTTAATTTGTTATATATTTTTTATTTGTTTGATTTTCAAGATTGCATTATTTAGAGGGAAAAGCTCATTCATGCTATTATTTTTTAACGTTGATTTTATAAGAATAATTTTTGACAAGTGATCAATTTTAATTCAGTCACGTCATTAATTTTTTTAATAATAATAAAAAATTAATTTTTATTCAGAGTTTTGATTTTTTTAATTAAAAAAATTGATAACGTACTAATTATAATTCGGCTACGTCATCAATTTATTTAATAAAAAAATAAAAGAAATTAATTCAATTTTTTTCAGAATTATGATTTTTTTAATTAAAAAAATTGATGACGTGGTCAAATTATAATTGGTCACGTGTCAAAAATAGTTTGCAAAACCACCGTTTAAAAAAATGGCATGAAAGAACCTTTTCTTTTACGGTAATGACATAAATGAGCCAAAATTTTTAACTGATGACATATATGAGCCTTTTGTGAAAGTTTTATGGCATATTTGAGCTTTTTCCCTTATTTAGAAAGGAGAAAATCAAGGGAGATCACTTAAAATTCACATCACTTAAAATTTCAAAAAAAAAGTCATTCTATCATATCAACTTTCCTTTTTATTATTTTTCATTATAATTGTATACCAATAATTTTTTTACATTTTATGTGCTCACTTTACCATTAAATCAAAATTGTTTTTTTTCATGGTATATATATAGAGGGAGTGTGTATTACAAAAATATTATTAATTGTATCTCAATATATATGAATATGGTTTATGAAAGGGTAAAGATTTAAGGGGGAAAATAGCATGCTTAATGGAAAGGATATAATATTCTAAAAAATTAAATACAAAAAAAAAATCAAATCAACTGTTAAAAAATAGGATTACTACAAATTACAATCTATTAAATCTCAAATATGAAAACAAAATCATAAAAAATAAAAAATAGTGTTTCAAATACTGAAATTCTGAAATGCATAAATATTTGATGAGTATGTTAACAAACTCACATAAAAATAAAAAAAATGACGAAAAATTTGTAATACGTATAATCCAAAATTTAACATAATTTTTTTTATTTTGAAAATAAAATCTCATAGAATCTTGCAAAATAAATGATGATTTCGAAAATACCTTTATGTATTGAGAGATTTTTGAATTAATCGATAGATCTGAACAAATTGATATGAAATCGAATAAAAAAAATTAAAAACCTTAAAGATGGGAATAAATTTAACGGTATTAAAGTTTAGGAAAAAGTCTAAATAGATAGTGAATGTATTTAATGAAGGACTGTTTTGAGAAATAAAAGGAAAAAATAAATAATAGTATTTGAATATAAATTATTTTTAAAATATTAACATTTTAAATAAATATTTTAACGTGTAGATATTTTTTAAATTGTGACTAGTTTACTAATCAATTCTTTTTTATATGTTACCTGACAAAAATATCTTAAGAGATTTTACATTTGGTGTAACAATGATATGATTATAATTTATAATATTTCAACAAATTGTAAATTTATCTTGCTAAATAAACACCAAGTTCAACCCATTTTTTCATATTTGAAAAACAACAATATATTCCACATTTAACAAATCATAAATCTATCGGAGTGTTTGTTTTTATTTGAGTTTAAAGTTTCAATTTTCAAGTAAAATGTCCCTATTGAATATCGATAAATTAAAGAAAAAAATTCAATAAATATGTCTTGGGGCCAAAGCATTTGAGACCAAATAATAATATAATAGATAGGTCCAATCTGACAAGCAAATATTCAACATTTATAATTAAAAAAAAAATTAATCCAATATGAAATTGAAATTCCAGGAGGGTGATTTTACATGAAATAGTTGAACATATTTGATACATGAATTTAATATTCTGAAAGAAGTACATATTCGATGAAACAGTATATTTGTCGTATTAAGAATCTATCTTGTGTTTGATATTATGTGATTTCATGTGCAATAATCCACAATTGTTTTGAAGTAATTTAGACCAATATGAAATCTCAGAGATTTTTTTTTATATATAATCACTTGAAATGGATGGATACGTAAAAATGTTCTTATAAATTATTAAAATTCATAAAAAGATTAAATGGATATATAGGTAAACATTTTTGTGGAGCTTGTCAAATATTATGCAAAAATACATAAAATGTTTTGTGCTTTTGAAGACTATTCTAAAAATAAAAACAGAATTTTTACAAAAAAAAAAGAGAATATATGTCTTTTCATTGATTCCCCTAAATTATTTATGCTTTTGTAGTGGGAAATATAACTAAAAGAGATTCTTCCCCACTAAAAGTTCACCATTATGGGCCAAAAAGCTCTTCCTCACTGAACATTTTTATCCTATTCTAGAGGTAACCCACACTAGTCCGGTGTGATAGAGCTCAACCCAGAAGGGAAACTCTTTGCCAACTTGAGACATCCGATATAAAAATCCCAAACGCAAACAACTCGGCTTCACAATTTATTAAATTCACACAGAAACAAACAATTGATAACAAGACTAGACAAAAAAAGTCTGCAACTTTTTCAACCATGGAGTTAGTAGTACTGCAATACTGTACAAAAAAGCTAGGAAACGAAGCGAATGAGCGAATACAGAAGAAGATAGGAAGAAATAAGGAAAGTTTATGCCCCTATGGGAGCTATTCGACTGCAGAAACTCACTCAAATTAGTAATTGAAAATGCATAGCAACACAATATCTCACAGGCCACATACAGGCCATAATAACATATAGTATGTCTTATTTAAAGAGACGAACATTAGCACACTGAAAAGCCAGCTGAAGTCTTCGATACTGTACCTAGTTTACTTCCACTTCTTGAATTTACCTCCGAACATCCCTCCCTTGCCATGCTTAAACTTGCCGTGCTTTCCATGTTTGAATTTCCCTCCCTTGCCATGCTTAAACTTGCCTCCTCCATAATGACTGGCGCCTCCGACAAATGGCATACCATGTCCTCCCATGTGAGATCCACCGTGTCCGTGTGACAGCTTATGAGCGCCATATGCAGCAGCTGCAGCTGCAGCACCTCCAGCTAACATTACCCCCATGCCACCATGTCCTGAAAAGTAACAAGCAAACAGACACGAAAAATTAATAATGAGGAAATTGTCAAGATGTACTTGGTCACAAAAGTCGCAACATATTATAAATGTTCATTATTTTCCTGCATCTAGTTGTTGAAGTGATACCATTGCTATCAAAGAAACTTAACTAGACAAATCCAAAATAGACAGTACCTCATTGGGATGTCCGGGGGCTGATGACAGCTTATAAATTACTAAATGAAGTCTTTACAAGTCGCTTCCAATAAACTCGGGAAGAATAATACCTGAATGATGCTGTGGAGCACCATGATGACCTGCAGGAGGATATCCTTGTGGAGGATATCCTTGTTGTGGAGGATATCCAGCAGGTGGATATCCTCCTTGCGGAGGATAACCCTGCTGTGGATACCCTTGCTGTGGAGGGTACCCTTGTTGAGGAGGGTACCCTTGAGGAGGATACCCTTGCTGCGGAGGGTAACCGCCGTGCTGTGGAGGATACTGTCCTGGATGTCCGTGATGACCACCAGCAAGATGACTCATACCTCCCGCTATATTGCTAAAGATTCCCTTATCAGAATCATCCTTACCACCTCCCATATTTCACTAGTACCTAAAACAGATAAATACTTGTCAGACATAATACAACAATAACTAACTCGGAATGAAATGAAATTCACAGATGATAGAGACTATGGCCACAAGATATCAATTACTACTCTTAACTTCAAAACCTACATAATGCTTTCTAAAACATCCAATCAGTCAAAGAAGAATTATGTGCACAACTAATAATCAACCAAACCACTGAGTGAACTTATAGAACATGATATATAGATAGTGCACATCAAGAAACAAGAAAGGTGGACATCAACATAAAGCCTGATTGCTAAGTAAGAGAAAGTGTTAAAATTTTAACACAACAAACTACAGATAGAATTGCAGGAAGCCAGCCAATATGTTCTCAACAAGTGAAAATTAAAGAAACAGGAGTGTAGACATAAACATTTTTATGAATTTCTATAAGTGCCCTTGCCACCATTACTGAATAAGTTTTCAGATCACCGTTGGGGAAAAAAAGACCTTCACAATTAAAGATTAGAAGCATCAAAAGTTCTTTTTCTTTGTTTTGGATAAGTTGGAAACAACTTTCATTTTTGAGGGGAAAGTAGAGGCCTTTTTTAAAGGGGTGGATAATAAAGAAGGAAAAGTGACTAAATCTAATGAAACAAAAGGAGCTAAAACCAAATATCCATTCTTTTTTCATGATTTTTTTTTTTGGGAATCTAAAGCTGCATGACTATTTGTTTATAATACACCTGAAAAAGACAAAACTCAAATTAAAACAGATCTCTATTCCCTTCAACAGCAAAATCATGCAAGAGGACAAAATCCTCATTTGCTAAAGCATCCAAATTCAGTTTCAGAATAGGACAATTCTCAACCCAAAAACAAAAAAAAGGGGAACTACAGTCTCTTTTCCAATTCAACAAAACCAAAATTCAAACCCAATGAATCAGCTCATCAGCTAAACAAAAATAAAGAGAAAAACACAAAATCAGCTCTAATGGTTGATCATACCAAAAAAAAAAGGTAAAAAACAAAATCTTCTGTTTTCTCATTTAATCAAATTAACCCCAAATCCAAACAAATATCAACAAAACATCACAACGGAAGAACCAATCAAACTTAAAAATTTTCAAAATCATTTTAAAAAAAAAAAAAAAAAAACTTATCAAATCTTTAGTCGGTGGTCATAGAAACAGAAATCAAAAGGGTTAACCCAAAATCGTTTAATCTTTCCATTAACCAAAACCCAAATCTAGAAAGCATCAAACATCAAAAGGGTACAAAAAGATCAAAATTTTCAATTCTAAAAAAAACAGATCTTGAATTTCCTAACTCATGATCATTATCCGGTCAATTCAGATTATTCATGCATGGCTTAACAAATCATCAAACAATAGAAAATCATCATCAATGGGGGTAAAAGGAGAAGAGTTCTTACAGATTTTTCTCCTTGAGAAGTTGAACGGAAGTTTTGTTTAACAAAACGATAGGGCCTATGAATGGAGTATTTGAAGGCTATTTTGTGAATGAGATATTTTAATGATTCCACGCGTTACTTAAACGCGTACGTGACGTGTGTTATTCAATAAGAAAAATAAATAAATACTATACAAAATCTTAGCAATAAACTTGTGGGTCCTTCTTTAATACCAATTAAAATATTCTTTGTCACTTTCTTTTTTTGTATTTTAAAAAAAATATTCCTATAATTGGAAAAAAGCTTTTTTGATTTTATATATATATTCTTTGGTTTTTTTACATTAAATTTTGATTTGATTGATATATTAAGAAAATAATGATTAATATAGTGAGTTTATAATTTTACCTCTATTAGCTAATAGGATTTCAATTATAGTGTTTTCAAAAATATTTTTTTAGGTGAGTCTCGAAGCGGGGCGTAACAAGAACGCTCTGACGAGCAAATTGAAGATGTAAAAATCATAGGGCGTAAGTCCGGGAATTTGGAGCGTAAGGTCCAAGTGTAAAAATGTAAGTCCGGCTTCGTTTTTATTTTCAACATTTTTTGGTTTAAGTCATATTTTTTATTATTGATGTAATGATATTTTTTAAAAAATAATTGTAATACTTTTTTCTTCATTATTGATTATTAATATCTACCTCAAATAAAAATCATAACATAAAAAAGAATATTGAATAACATTATCTATATATAAAAAGAATTCTAAGTCCACCTATGGTTTATAGGATTTTAAAAAATTTATTTATTTTCAAAATTAGTCTTTCCCTCATGAAAAGTCGTGATAAAAAAATTGTGACTTTTATAAAGATTTGTGACTTTTATAAAAAGTTGTGACCTTTCTGAAGGGGTTATAAAATTTTTCAGTGACATTTTCGATAAGACATAACAAACATTTGTTCACATCACTTTTTTTTGTCTAAATTTTCTCTCATTTTAAAAAAACGACGAAAGTTCTGAACTTCTTCTCTACACAATTAAATATTTATGAATAGAATCGTTCAATGCAAGTTCACCTGCATAAGCATATAGTACTATAATAATGAATAAATTACCTGCGGAAGAATGAAAATTAAGCTCGCTAGAATGCAATGTTTAGAGTTAAAACGGATGAGGCCTTAAATGAATTTTTTAAAGTTAAAGACGGAGGAATCGATTGTGTTCCCCGCTAAAAATCATTTTTGATGGTCGTTCAAGCACTTTCATGCAACAAAAAAGCAAAAATATTTTTTTCCATATAAATCTTCATCCTAAATCCTTTCCGATACCTCCTAGTAGGGTTGCGTATCGGTCGGTTAGGTTCGGTTTTAAAGTTTATCAGTTTGGCTTGTTGGTTATCGGTTTGTAGAGATGCTAAATCGTTATAGAACCATTAACATATTGACTTATAGGGTTATTGGTTCATCAGTTTTTGATCGTTATTGGTTAACCGTTAAGATTTGACACAAAAAATAAAAATAAAAAATCACTTAGAAACAAGATGACAACCCAAATAAACGATGAACGTGAGTTCACAAGTTACATCATGCTCAAAAGCAAACACTTTTACATGGTCGAATAACCAAGTGTTTGAGATAACCAAAAATAAAAGTAGGAAACTAAACTCTAAGTCGAGGACTTCATATACAAAATGGTATAAATATAATTATTTAATTACTATCGGGTTATCGGTTAAACCGTTAAGAAAAACTTCAAATTGTTAAAAACCGATAACCCGATAACCAAAAAAAGTCAACACCGTTATCAAAACCGCTAAATCAATAAATCAATAACTTTTTATCAGTTCAGATTATCGATTTCGATTCGATTTTAAACGGCCCTACCTCCTTATTTCGTGAGTTGGTGGAAATTTTAGATAATTGATCTTTTCTCAACAAATTTATTAGGGTAAATATCTGGTTAAGTTCGTATGAAATGGTATACGTATGAGCTTGTTTTAGACCCCCTCGAAGGGAGTTTGAAAGGTTGAAAGTAGGGTTGTAAAACTAGCTTCATAGGCATGAAATGATAACAAATTCTTCTATCTAGTTGCATTTTTTTTTTTATATTTTTATTGATTGTTGATTTCAGCGCTTATACAGAATAATTAAGCTCATATTATACCAGATGAAATACTTCATTTCAAATTAATATATTTTATAATTATTACGATGTAGTCTTTTAATGAAAAGTAGAGTGAAATCAGTATGCTTTAATTCCTAATCTTACATCGTTTATTTTGCAAAGTCCTATCATCCACAAATGATTGCGATTACATACTATGAAATATAGGAGTTACAAATGTTATTTTGTAGCAAATTTGAATAGATTACTTGTATAGTACTACAAATTAATTAATCATTAAAATAAAGCATACCATGATAATATCGCCCCCTTGGACCATATAATACAATCTCATTTTAATTAAATGTATTTTACCAATTGTAAATTTGCAATATTTCAAAAGAAATATGAGTCAAATCTCAAAATCTTATTTTACCATATCCAGCCGCGGATGTTTCCGTGCCCTAAAAATGTGACATGTACGTACACAACTTATTTTACTAATTCAGACGATACAAAAATTACTATAGTGTAGTCGTTCATAATTTGTTACTATAACGTAGCTAAGTACATATCTAATATTGAATATAAAGTATATATATGGTCTCATAAAAAGTTAGGTGCATACTAAACATGTCACATGAGATGTCACGAGTAATTAACGTTCTCTTTTTTTTTTTATATCCTTAGATCTTATATTATTAGTTTAATTAATGAAGATCGATACCTGATTTGCTTGAGTGTAACCTGCTGGAGGATAACCAAATTGTTTATTTTTACCGCCTCCCATTTTTTTTTGACGAATACCTAATTTTCATAACAGTACAGAAATTAGAACATATTACAGGAAATATGGGTTCTTATTTGTTGAAGTGCAATATCTTAAAATGAAGAATGAAAGATAAGGTAGAAAAAATAACACAATATAAGCAATAGATAAGTGTTTATAGGTTTTTTTTCTCTTGGCTAATGGATTGAGTGGTTTCTCAGTAACATATTAACCAATGACTTTGGTGGGTGATTATTAAATTAAATATTAAATAAACTTTTTTATGTTCTAAATATGGGTGCTAAAAGTGGCTACTTGATGTCATTTCTACCTCTTGCTCACTACAATTGGACTTTAAAAGCTTAGGAAAAATTGATGGATCACTAACAATAACCTATCAAAACTCTACCTATATTTTTTCATTGGTTTCCCACTGGATATCTGAAACCACAATTAA
The DNA here is from genome assembly GCF_001406875.1 of Solanum pennellii. NCBI lineage: Eukaryota > Viridiplantae > Streptophyta > Magnoliopsida > Solanales > Solanaceae > Solanum > Solanum pennellii. The sequence continues at coordinate 63,801,513 of NC_028644.1, forward strand.
ATCCAAATCGCACATAGCAGAACCATTCAGTGGTGACGCTCCCAATAAAATTTTCTCCAAATTCAGAGGTCAAACCAAAGACCTCTACTTAAGGGTGAAGCAGTCCCACCATTGCACCACAACCGATGTTTTCTCGTCCCTTTCTCATGACAATGATCTCTACCGTCCACTCTAATACTCCACGCAGGCATTTTCAGAGAGTTGTATAACTAGTAACATATGTACCTACTACCTACCATGCATTAAGTCCTATTTGTTTCTATTTGTTCCCCTCTAGGATCAATCCAAGCTCCCCCAAAAACATGGTTATTTCCTACCCAGTATAGTTTTGAGAATATCTCCATCATGAGCACCCAAAGGAAGATAACAACACATGCAAGAGAAATATCAAGTGAAAAAACCAAACTTTGTAATACTTTGATTCAGAGATCTACAGTTACAGTACAAGATTGAAACAAGACTGATAGAATGTCATTATTGGAAACCAAAGGTTTTTAACTATACTCATCAGCAGTGGGGGATTAGCAAAAGCGCAAAGCATCTTCTAGTTCTTTCTCATCATCACAGTTATATCCCAGTAAATAAGCTCGAGCTGAAACAGAAAAAAGATATTAGGAGAAGAGCTATCAAGAAGATAGAAGGAAAAACTGATAGAAAGGTATATACCAAAACGACCCGATCCCATGAATGGCTCTGCTTCATCTGTAGTGCCAACTTGTTGCTGCTCCTGTTATAAACTCAAATTAGCTAATATTATACAAAATTAAACATTACATATGCAAAACATTCAAGTTTTAACATCTTTAGCTGTATTACACTTGGTAGCAAGCACATTATCACAGATCGGAGATGCTACTATCAATTCAAGGATGTACTTACAACAAACGCATTATACATGCACTAGGTGCAAATAGTAGATACTGTAACCAAAATCTGCTGCAAGATGCATCATGCATTCTCACAAATCAAAATCAAGCATGAACAAGATTCACATATAGCCTAAAACATCAGAAAAGAAGAACGCGAGGAATTTAGATAGTCAAGGAGATAGTTGACTTGCTTTTCGTTCCATCTTTCACAACTGCTGTGTTCTGGTACTGGTTAACACATCAGTGCAACAACAGAAAACCGTAGCCTTTGAAGTTTATCTTTAACTTTTGCTGTAGTTCCAAGTTGCATTAGAACAACCAATGAACTCTTTCAGCAATGGAACATGAATTTTTTCCTTCTCTCATAAATTTCGATTCTTTCAAAAATAGCATCCTCAAGTTAATTGTTTCTTACCCCATCTAGTTCCATTTCGGAAGGTGACAACATCCTATCGAAACAGTGGCCTGAAATTGTACACACCAGAAGACCATTTATAGGATCAGATACAACTTCCTTGCATGTGTCATCACAAACTGCACAACCACACAAAAAAGAGAACCCATAAGCAACAGTAGGTTGAGATCACTCTCATTGTACGTATCTAATGAATAGGTTGCAATGAAGCAAACCATTTCTTACCATGGACATATCCAGTTTTCTCACAAACATATACATCTCCTATTTGATAGTAAGTGCACGTCTCCCCAGAGCACACATGATCAATCACCACTTTATCACCCAGACCTTTGCTTTTCTTCCAAGTAGAGACTTGATCAGCAACTGTCTTATCAAGAATTATTCGGTCATCATTTACCTGTACATTAAAGCCATAGAAAGATAAGTACTCATAAGAAATCTTGACGCATAACTAAGGGAAATAAACATGAAGGGTCTTAACAGTTGATTTAAGTTAGTATCATTTTTCTCGCTGTTTATTTCTTGTTTTCACCCGGGAAAAAAAAGAAAGACTAAAAGGAGTAACATTGTTCAGGAAATGAAAAGGAAAGGTTCCTGGACAATTTACAGTCAAAAATCAGAGAAGTGAAATTATGAATATATTTGGAATAGTCCATATTCATGTGCAGTACTATGAAGCTCTTTAGAAGACCTTCAGTTACCTGAGACGGAGGAGGAGCTTGGCTTCTTTTTGCTGCCTGCATTTGGATGTAATACTCCTTAAATTCCGTAGGAGTATTCCTGACAAACTCCATCATATCATCTGCATCACGCTGCATAAGAAGTATTCAGTTCGACCAAAATTAAATTAAATCTGAGGATACATAAAACTAGTAAATCATAAAGCACATTTAATGTTGCTGTGTTAGGTACCGTTATACAGAAATACATACACACTACAGAAAATGAAATCAAAATTAACATTCCACTTAAGTATCTCGTTGACAGAAATGAGGAGACAGTTCTCCTGGCACTTCCCCTATATACTTTTACCATGTCCCTTCAAAACCTTGATTAAGTGTTCTCCAGGTCAAAAGTTCGAAATATTTTTCATACTGTATCAACTATGCTTCAAATTTTGCTTTCCTTAAGCTAGAAATGGCTGGTGAAAGAGCAGTAAGTCTAATATGACCAACTTTTAACCTCATCCCTTTTGAGTATACAAAATGATCAACTCAATTTAGGAATTTTTTGAAATGTGCGTTCATTTGATCTAAAAGCTTAAACCTTTACCGAGTAGCACATTTTTATCAACTTAGTTGTATTACGTCTCAACATATCGCCTCACATTTTGGCTTGATTACTATTTCATGGGTTAAACACGTGGAATCTATTTTAGCTTTTTGGAATGGCAGTGAGATTTGAACATAGGACCTCCTGCTTGCCCTGTTATGAGGAATGACAGTGAGATTTTGGATTTAATTTACCCCAATGCTAGCTCATGAAGTGAAAATTGTCCACGTTTATATAAAGAGACAATAGCACATTCCCTCAATCAACGTGGAACATTCTAACAACCATCGTACTTCCAGGAATAGACATTTGGAGCATGAAAAAATAACTTAGGAACTCAATATTCTTTAAACCAAGAATAGGGATGGATCCATCTCTAATACTGTGTTGAAGTGTGTGACCATCTCAACTAAGAACTTAAATTGTTTGAGAGAGCACTATTTTAACAACTTATTATATTATGTGTAACGGATTAACCTTCTCCAAGATAGTTTGATTTCAATTTCAATTTTCAGTTCTAGTCTCAAACTTAGAACTACTCACAAATAGATAGATAAAATGGATGAGTATATGCTTACTATAGCTAAGATAAAAAAACAAAAAAAAAAGTAAAACCAGAATTTATGTAGGTGGTGATTTCTCGAATAATCCTTCAACTTTATCTACTATAGTAGTATAGTAACAAACAATTTTTGTCAGTGTTTTGGGAAGCGAGAAGCGGAAAAAAGCGACGAGGGCTTGCTTCACAGAAGCGAGAAGCGTGAAGCGAAGCCCGCGCTTTTTTTTAAAAAAGCGACATTTAGTATAAAAATAAAAAAATATTAAATAACTAAATAGAGGTAGTATAGTCTTAGATTGAAAGAAATTACATAGGCAAAAATACTCATAAGTCATAACATGTAAAGCAAAAAATCGAAAACATAATTAAATCACAAAGATTCAAACTCCTATTCTTCAACAAGGCTGCTAGACTGATCACAAAATAAAAAAAAAAAAAAAAGCAAAAGAATTGGAAAAAAAAAAAGAGGCAGCAGTCAGTAATTAGAAACAGAGCAGGCAGCAGAGATGAAGAAAAAGAAGAGAAGAAGAAGAAAAAACTAGAGTAGTCGAAACTCAGAGAGATGAAGAGATGAAGCACAGGCGAAGATTGTATATTTCAGGAGAAAAGAAACTCATAGAGATGAACTAATAAACATTAGCTAAAAAAGAGATGAACAAAAAATTACCTGCAGTCGTGGTCGAGGTTGAAGAGAGAGGCAGCCTCAGTCGAGATCGTCAGGAGAGAAAGAAGTATTGTGAAAGAAGAGTCGCGAGGAGAGAAAGAAGGGAAAGAGTCGTGAAAGAAGAGTCATGAGGAGAGAGAAGGTCATATTTCAGATTATTTTTAAAAAAAAAACCTATTTTTTTTAAAAAAAATCCTAATTGTCGCTTTTTTTAATAAAAAGCGCGCTTTATTGCGCTTTTGCCTTAGGGTCGCTTCTCGCTTCTTCATCTGAAGCGAGAGCTTTTTTCAGATCGCCTCGCCTCAAGATAAAAAAGCGCACAAGGTTCGCCTCGCTTCGAAGCGCGCTTTAAGCGCGCTTTTCTGCGCTTTTCACAACACTGATTTTTGTCACATTACAATAACTCAGCTTTACACAGTATAATAATTGAGTCACTAAACTTGATAGGGAGGTTTTGTCATCTATGTTGCTTGGACTCTCTAAAAATGCTGCTGCACCCATGTCGAATCCTCCAATAATGCACTATTTTGAAGGATCTAAGTTCTGATACACACCCAACAACATTTTTGAGGAGTCCGAGCAACATAGTTTGTCGGTTATAGTGGGTAAAAGTTTAGTGACTAACTGTTATAGTAGGTAAAATATAGTTACTTTGAGACAAAAAAAGATAGTTTTGTTACTTTACTGTTATAGTGGATAAAGTTTAGTTAACTCAATGCAACAAAAAACAATTCTGTAACTTAATGTTAATAATAAGTGAACTTCAGTGTAACATTTCGGAAAATTACATGTCTAGTGAAGAGTCCAATAGGTCTTTAAGAATGCGTATTGGTGGTACATAGGGCATTTGGATGTCTATGTACCACCAATACGCATTCTTAACGACCTACTGGACTCTTCACTAGACATGTAATTTTCCGGAATGTTACATTCAGTGACAAAACATGAAATTAACTCATGCAGTTTTAATGCTTAGCCAGTGACAAATGGAACATACACTTGAACAGAAGGATACCTGGATGTAAAGCTTCTTCCAAGCACAGTCACGTGGCTTTCTAGTTGGGAGCAACAGACCCCATCGCATCCGATACCTAAATGAAATACATTTACCATACATCAGTAGATTTAAATGAAAATTTCAGCTCCAGAAATATGCTTATAGGCGAGAACAATCAAGTAAATGAATGAAAAGGAGCCCTTTTCTCAGCCTATTCTAATTTCACTATTCTATTAGTGAAAGTCAAGGTTGTAGAAAGAAAGTCTATGGAAGTGGGAAAACTGACTTCTAGTTAGGGTTGGCGGTCTTTTAACACAAAGGTAGTCATGGTCCATGAAAGCAATCTTTATTTGTCACGGGATATCAAATGATTCAAATGTTAAAAACACGCAGTGAGGGAGGAATTGGAATTTCCACACCAGTCATTGGGAAATGAACTCCCACTTCCCAGGGTACCAAGGAAGGTATGCCTCCTCATGTGGTTGACAGCCAGGGGAGTGATCCTGACAGCAGAGAACTGAGGAAGAGGAGAATAACATGTGCCAGTTGGTACTACATGTGTAGATGTTTGGGAGAAAATGTAGATAACCTTTTGTTGCATTGCCAAGTGAGTACACGATTATGGTCTGTTGTCCTGAAATGGTTTGGGATACTATGGCTGATGTCAGGTACAGTGAAGGAGGTGTTGCCTAGTTGAGCTTTAAGGAGGAGGAAATGAAAACAGGGGGTCTGGAATGTAGCTCCACTAGCCACTATGTGGGTTCTATTAGAGAGAAAAGAAACATGAGAGCATTTGAAGGAGTGTCATTGATTTTGTTAAGTTGCGAAAGTCTCTTGTTTCTAATGTCTTTTTGATGCACCTAATGTGGTACTCATGTGTATGGAGGATTAGTGTTTTTTTTAGAGAACCATACTTTTGTTGTAGGTTCTCTCATTTTGGTATACAGCTTTTATATAATCTTTTCCCATCATCAATAAAATAATTTACCTTATCAAAAACAAGTGCACATCCATTTAGAGGGACATGGGAAAGGAGGAGACAAAGGGAGCAGACACAAGGTGCAGAATACTTACAGCCAGCGCCACAAGGATTCATCAGAAGCAGCAAAGTTTAAAAACTTGCAGACCATTGTACATGCCACAAGATCCTGTCAGATTTATCATAGAACAGAAAAAAGTTTTAGACAACAGAAAATCAGAAAAGAAATGCACATCGAAACCACAAATGGATCTAGCCCTCCATTCCCTATCTGTTCTCCTTGTTTGAAAATGCATATATTTTGACAAGCAATATAGAAAAGCTAAAAGATAATTAACAGAAAAAATAACGTGGATACCTCTGGTGAGAGGAACTTGAGGATGTGACGGAGCAATTCTGGAGGGACTTTGCTGAGAATTCCAGTCTCTATTCTACTTGGGACCTGCCTCATGTTGTCACTTGTACTGGCAACACTGTTATTATTATCCATGACACTCTGACTCATCCTTGGAGGTGAAGATGCACATTCAACTTCAGCTGGTGCTGACAAAGATGGAGATGATAGTAATGCCTTCACCTTTTCCTCCTCGTCTTCCTCCTCCTCCTCAATTTTCATTACCTTTGCTTCCCTCTTCTCTTCCTCCTCCTCCTCATCTTGTTCCCTCTTCTCCTTTCCCTCAATCTCATCCTCATACTCAGACTCATCCTCATCCACCAGAACTCTCATTTTCTTTGTTACTCGCTCCTCCTCTCCTTCAAATCCATCATTACCATCTTCAACTTTAAGGCGCTTACCTTTCCTCTTTACATCACCTTCGTCCATGATATCCTCTACGATCTCTTCATCCTGAAACAGACAAATAGATTAACAAATTCTAATTAAGTGCTTATAGCTTGTACCAAAAGATCAGATGCATACTGGACATAGATAGACACAAATACGAAAGGAATGAAATGAAATATCCTCCAACTCCACCCACGAGAAGAACACAAGAAGTGACAGATATTTCTCCCCAAAAAGAGAACACGTCTGCACCTAGTACTCTCCTAGCATATGATCGATCGCCCTTTTACCAAATTTTCCCCATAGAAAATAACCATTTTCCTCAATTCATGGCTATCGCAACAACAAAGAGAAAGGGAATATCTTGAAATCAATTCAGAGAAACACTAAAACCGCCAATAGATCAATTATTTTTCCCATGTGTTTTACTAGCAGCTGGAAATTAACAAATGAATAGGATCTTCCTCACGTTTAATATGTATAAATTTCATACTCATCTTTATCTCTCTTTTGTAATTATAGATGAAAACAAGAAGCTGGAAAGAATCCTGGTTCAGCCCTATATTTTCTATTCCATCATATTTTCCTCTAAAGAAACTTAATTTCAGCTGAACAATCAAGTCTTCGTTCTCCCCTTTTCTCTTGGTAATTAAAATGAGGAAATTAACCAGATCCACTAATTTCTCTCAAGTACCCAATTAATTTACATCCTTCTTCTTAGCTCAAGAACCCTATCATAGACAAACAACATAAGGAAGCTCATACCGATCAAGAAATTCTATTTCTACAATTAATTATCCAAAACACAATTCTTATAACTAATTGTAGAATCAGAATGGAGAGATTCCGATAATTTACCTGGTCGGAGAGAGTGAAGATCTCCGATTCGAGAAACTGAACAAGTGGTTCATCTTCATCATCGAAGATTGCCATAATTTAAGCTTTAACTCAACCTAGTCCATACACAGATATCAATATGCTGATATGACCGGAGAATGAACGCCGGTGACCGGATAACGTCGGCCAATATAAGCCGTAGATAGAATCGAGGTCTCATGGATTGGAAAAAAAAAAAAAAAATTGGAAATTTGCTTAGCGAGGAAGATATCGGGTCGGGTAGGATCCGAATATGTTAGATCGGTTCGTTTAGTGCGTAAATTGCAGCCATTCGGCAGGAATTTAATTTTTTCAATTAATTATTATTATTTTCATGATTTTTCCAATAGATAAAAGACATAAATTTTTCATATTGTATAGTCGTCCACTAAAATAATAAATGGTAAATAAATAGGTATCTTTTGTATATTAGCTTTGGCAATGTAATTATGTATAGCGGAGCGAAAAATACGTAAATAATAATAATAATAATAATTGCGTTGAACTTGCAATTTGATAAAAGCAATAGCTTCAGTTTGAATAGGTTAAACAAAAGAATAAACATTCGTATTTTGATTTTGATTATTGATGATGATAAAAATAAAATAAAATCAAATGCATTACTCAAAACAAGAAAACTGATATATCATAGATTGGTCTTAAGGCCATAAACATTGTAAACAAACTGATGATAAATCAATTCTGCATTCACTGGAATTTCAAGATTGCATCAGACTTGGAAACAACAACACTATTCATTCAAGTTCATTCAGAAGTCACTATTCATCATGAGAATCGTTACTCATGAAGTAAGAAGTCATCGAAGATTATTTTGATGTTAGGACCAACAGGAAAGAGGGGTGTGTCGTTGTCTACACAGTACAATAATAAGACATCCATATTTTGGAAATAAAACATTGCAAATGAATTCACACAGTTTTGGAGGGTGCATTAGACATGGAAACAACATTCACAGAAGCAGGCTGAGGAGTCACCATTTATGACAGAACTGATCTTTTCCTTGAAAATTACATTTGCTGTGAGGGCCAACAGGAAGGAAGGATGTGTACTTTAGCAACTCTTCCATGATAAAAGGAAGGTGTGGTGGATTGGAACAAGAGTGTCTTCAATTGATATCGCGTAAAATTTGGTTAGCAATGGAAAAATCAGGAACTATATCCACCGGAACCTGAAAATTAAGAGGATTCAAAAAATTTCAATGAGAAGTCCATAGGTTCAAAAACAAAATTTGAATCACAATCAATAGTCAGTCTAGGAAAATATTTCTTTTTGATAACGTAAAAAAAAGATCTTAGACTGCAGTTGATTCCCTATTATCATGCAAACTATGCATGCAGAGGCTTAAACCAAGATTTTGGCATTGCCTTGAGCCACCAAATCAGAGAACAGGAAATTTGTTGACGCAAGTAGAAACCAGCTGCTCTTTATATATTCAATCACAATATTTACTCTATCCAGGGTCGTCTATAAAGCAAGGCCATTGGAGCCCTTGCTTTAAGCCTCAAATTACTAGAACACACACACACAAGCACAATTTGCATAAATGTTAACTTAAAGGTTTCTAATTACTAAGTTCACTGTTAAAGTGAAAGGAGAGGGGCAAGACTATTTTGAGCGGAAGAGACTAGAGAGGCCTTTGGCAAGGGACCCTAAGTCTCCTCTACTCTTTGTGCTAGTAAATGGAGTATTTAATTAGAGCTCTCAGGAAATGATGCCAGATTTCCAGTTCCATCCAATGTGCAAAACTACTAAGCTTACACACCTGATTACTGCTGATGATTTGATGCTATTTTGTAAAGAGAATATATCTTCTATCAACGTTACAGAATCATGGAGGTAATTAATCACTTAAGTGATGAATCTGGACTTGTGGCTGATCTGGACAAGTTAAGTTTCTTCCTAGCAGGTATTGATGAGGTAACCCAAAGATACAGAGCAGTACAGGTATCTCTTAAGGCTCTTTACCTATTAGATATCCAGGACTTCCTTTATCCTCCAACAAGTAGAATAAGGTGGAGTGTCATATGCTGGTAGACAAAATTACAGGCAGGATTAACAATGGTTACTCTAGACAACTTTCTTATATTGGAAGATTACAAATTATTAGTGCTGTGCTCTTCTCTATTCACAACTTTTGGCAGGCTTTGTTTATTCTGCCTCAAAGTGTGCTAAAAGTAGACAGGAAGAGCAGGAATTTATCTGGGGTAGCTCAGAGGGCATTTGTATATAATCAAGACAAACACTATGTGGTGGGGATGGGGGCTATGGGGGTGAAGATGAGGTTTGTTGGAGGGTCGGGAGGACACAATTAATATGGAATATCACTTATAAAACTTGTTTTCCCTACTTCCATTCAGGAAGTCACTTTCCTCATTTTTAAGAAACTTATTTTCCTAGAGAAAATATTTTCCAAATATTTTGACCAACCGAACATGGAAAAATCAAAAAGCATTTTCCAAAAAAAGTTTTCCTCCATATTGAACACACCCTAAATGCAACTCAGTCTCCACAGCTATTACTCGTTGTCCCATTTGATTGATCTGTAGAACACAAAGCAAGTCCTTCCTCTCATTAATACAGGAATTTTATTAAGTTCGTTCAAGGTCTCTTATAAAGGTTGATTTAAGATCACAAATTGCATTGTGCCGCCTCAGTTTACGGCCTCTTATGATGATATGTTACATTGCAGATAGTAGCAACACTCCATCTAAAATTAATCCTTGGAGTTTTAGCTGCTTGAGAACATGGAAGACACTCAATGATAAGGTCAGGCTATTTCCCTTTCCACGGTTATATGCTTTATACACAGATCATGATTTTTCATCGGCAAATGCCCATCTAGGTCAAATCTCCTTTCATTAACACCACACTACTTATGTTACCATTATAAAAAAAAAACACCACGTTATAAAAATATTGAAATTAATAGTATAAAGGCACCAGAAACTTAAATGTCAGAAATTAGACAAAAGTAATTTTAGGCCAATTGCACTCCGGCCTCAGCATTGAATTACTAGAACAGCTATTGGTGATAACAAAGAGGGATTATACCTGAACAGTCTCCAGCTTTTCCAGTGCGTGTTTCAGTGGTGATGTCATCACACCATATTTCTGAAGAAGTGTTTTAGCAGCTTCTTTGTCGCCTCTCGCTTGTATTGTCAGAATTTCTCTGCTTAAGCTCGCAACACTATCTTCAACCTTTGAATAGAAGCAAACAGTGACTTCATTGGAAGAATTGAGTGAACTATGAAATAGTGATTCCCATTATCTCATACCTTCCCAAAATCAACACCAAATGTTTTATCGGGATGCAAAATAAATGCGCCTTTCTCGAACAGATAATTAAACTGCAATGCCTGCCCTTTCCTGATTGTGTTTGAAAAATTAAAGGCTGCTGAGAACAGGGACAATGTGGAAGATTAAAGACTAATGAGGATAACAAACTGACAACAATGCCTACCCATGAGCTTCCTCTAATCCAAAGCGTACTGAGCGGAAACATCCAGCAAGAAAAGAGACATACATTGACTTGGCCAGGTTCTTTGGAAGCAAATCCTGAGCCATATAAGAACAAGGATCATTGTCTTTTGATTTTGATTATCACAAGGGAGATAAGGAATGTAATACTGGTATAGTGGTATTCATTCTCAAATTGAAAGATCTTATGAACTTCTACTAGTAACCTTCAGCCAGACAAATCACATATATTTGCCACAAGTTTGTACATGGAAAGGCAATAAGATAAATACATAGAACATTAAAAAATCCTCTAAGAAGTGATATTCTAACAGTTTCATACACTAACTATTGTTCTATTGAATACAATCTTCCACTTTCTGATGATCCCCATCTCCTTTCGAAGACTAGAAGAGGGAACAAAATACTTTCAAAACTCAGTGTTGTAAATTTACCAAAAGAATAAGTTAGGGCAGGAAAGAAGCCCAAAAAACTGACAAGGCTAAAAACTTTTACGAACCATTAGAAGTTCATCCGAGAGAATAACGTGATTTTCTTAGCATGTACGTGCATAACAGATCTCTTACTTGGTTGGGACTGTCACAATGTTAATAAATCTGCCATAATGAAAAAGGAAATGCTCTCAGGCATGAGTCCCAAGGTTGAAAGTTAGAAGTCCCTTTCGGACTTCTGAATCTACTCTAGGGGTCTTGCACCATTGGAGATCCATCATTTTTCTTCCTTTCTACCTTGTTCCTTTCTTTCTGGTCTGAGATGGAAAATAGCATTTTCTTCAGAATGGGGGGAAGTCTTATGACATTACAGCCTCTACTACAGTGACCAGGGTGTGGTTTGATTGGGTGGAGAGTTCGGAACTCAATATGAGCAAGACTGATCCTCAGCAGAGGTGCTCTGTTATGGCTATGTAAGAGGCTCCATGAAGCTTCAGCAAATAGGGGAAAGAGTTTCAAGTCATGGAGACGCAAGGACATCACCACCTATATTTATTGCACCCAAAAGTTCAATAAATATGGTTATCTCATTATTACAGTTGAGGGCTCAGCAGAACAGTTATCATAGTACCGGAGACTAAATTTAATGAAGGTTGGGAGAATCTAGCAGGTAGAATTGAAGACTTCATTAATAAATTCTCAAGCACACAGTACACCACTGAGGACAGGACACTGTGGAAGGAAGTCATTGTGAGAGTATGGTAAAGCTAGCCCCTGGTGCACAGAGATGGTAATTGATACCTATGGAGTGGGTGTGGAGAGTTATTAGGAACTTATGATAAATTGGTAATCAATGGAAGCCAAATCTGCCTCAAGGTTGGCAATGGTGCAAGGATAAAATTTTGGAGAGATAGGTGGAATGAACAAACTCCTCTAAAGGAGGAATTCCCTGACCTATTTCTTATTCGTTTAAATCCTGAGGTGACAGTCTAGGAGTGTCGGTCCACACAGGAGTGGGGTATCCCTTTTAGGGGGCTTCTAAATGATTGAGAGATAAAGAGGGTAGCCCTTATACTGGGGAAAGTAGGGCAAGTTTTTATCAGTAATACAGAAGCTAATAGAGCTCATTGGAAACACAATAGTAATGAGATATCGTCTGTAAAGAATGCTTACATAAGAGGCCTTCAGGTGACTAATGAGAATGATCAGTTCAATTGGAACTACTTTCGGAAAAGAAACATTCCTACCAAAGTAAAGTGCTTCACTTAGTTGGTTATAAAAAGTGCTTGCCTAACTCAAGAAGTGCTAGAGAGGAAGAGAAGAGACAAACTGTTCCTAGGTTGATTTCTGTGTATGATAACTGAGGAGACAAACAGCACCTTTTTTTGCACTGCGAGTACACTAGTCAGCTGTGGAATTAGTTTCTTACCATCACAGGCAATAGCTGGACCATGCCTAAGCATACATCAGATCTTCTTAGCTGCTGGATAATAAGGGAGGGGGGGAGGGGGG
>NC_028644.1:63814847-63819476 GCF_001406875.1 Solanum pennellii
GGGAGGGGGGGGGGGAGGAGTAAGAGCCAAAGAGATGGTGCAGACTGATTCCTTCATGTATATGGTGGTCAGTATGTAGGGAGAGAAATGGTTGAAGATAGGTCCATTTCCATTCACAAAGTTAACTGGAATTGTATTATATCTTTACTTTTTTGGTGTAAACAGTAATGTATAGAGGATTCTGAGCAGATTATAGAGCTGATCGGGAGTTCTTTTATGGTGGTCAGCATTTCCGTAATGCTGATTCATACAAACTTACCAGCTTAAAAAAAACAGATCAATTACTTGGTTTCAATAAGGATTGGACAAACTAGGCTTTGTTGGAGGGTCCATGCGCTGTGTAAATAGAGGCAAAAGTCTCTCTCATAAAGATGCAATCCATATGGAGACCTTCTAAAACATAAGCTACACATATTTCTTGAAGTAACTAGATAATCGTACAACTTGATTTCCCTGATAGATTTCAAAACAACCAATAAGTATATTACTGATATCTTATATGCAGATTAGGACCCGTTGAAGAATTTTTGTTGCCACACATAATCTGGTTTGCCGATCAGATCCATATTCTATTTAGGACTCCAAGAAACATATTTTGAACAAAAAAGCCCAACTGGTTAAGGTTACATTTATAAAGAGGTAAACCACAATATTCTATTTCTCTCCCTAAGAAATAAAGCCTCAAGTATATTTCCTCATTAAACCACAAAAACAGATATAAAAACTAAGAAAAGCAATGTAAGTCAGCAGTCCCCAAGCAAAATTGTAACTCCATATGCAAGAGTGAACTGTTCTTAATCAGATGTCATTTAGTTTCTTACCTTATCCATTAGAAACCTAAGCGCCCAAAGCCCAACAATATCTGCCTTTGCTTCTTCTAGTGATGAATGAAGTTCTTGCAGCTCCTATACAATAAGGTACAGGAGAATATTATGTCAAAATGACATGACAACAGATGAAAAATACAATATTTGAAGAAAAATAATCTGTCTAGAAGCAATGAGATGGAATCTGATTCTTTAAACAACAACTAGATGAACAAGGACAAAATTTGGAGAAATAAAGCACAGTTAAAACTGACTAGTCTGACTGTCGACTTCTGCCCATTCGGAAGTGTAATTGTGTGAGGCCCGATTCCATGGCAGCATTCATGACAAATTGTGTGAGTAAAGAAAGAGTCGAAGTCCACAAGCTCTCGTTGTTCTTCCATAATACAGACATCAGCTATAGGCTTAAGGATAAGCTTGAACCTGATCAAAGAACCAGAGGAATACATTATATAAGCATGTCACAGGTACCTAAAACTGTTTGTTTGATAAGTGACATAGGAAATCACAGAAAGGGGAGGAAAACGAATTCTTACTTTGCTTCTGAAACATTCTTAAGCATGACCATTGACGTTCCTCGATCTTTTACTATACGTTCATCATTAGGAAGATTAAATGCAACTGTTTGAGGACCCTTCACATCCTGCCAAAGAAAGGAGTACTTGGATTATTGTAATATTTGGTTGTAGTTACTGTTCAGTATGCTTTCTGATGCTTTTACCTTGATTATACTAATTTGGATTGCTTTGGACTATTTTTCTTGATCCGAGGGTCTATCAGAAACAACCTCTCTACCTATGAGGTAGAGGTAAGGTCTGTATACTCTATCCTCCCAGACCCCACTTTGTGGGACTATACTAGGTATGTTGTCGCTGTAACCTGAAATGATCTATTTTCCTTGTATCTCGATTATCATATTGTAGTTTCTGTTCTGTTACTATCTAGTTTTTTGTTAGTATCTGATGTTTCTTGTACTTTTACTTCTTTTTTCTGGACTGTTTTTCCTTGAGCCAAGGCTCTATCGGATAAAGCCTCTCTACCTCTAAAGTAGGGATAAAATCTGTGTACTCTACCCTCTCCAGAGATCCCACTTTGTGGGACTACACTGGGTATGTTGCTGTTGTTGTCACCTGAAGTGGCCTATATATTGGTCTTTATTCCTACTTTGGTGTAATGTGATTTCACAAGAAAGGAATGAGGTGCCAAGCAGGAACTGGCTGTGCTGAATTGTTGGTAAGAACTAAGAACAGAGAACAATGCTTTTTCAAAAATAAAATAAAATTAGCATCAGTTCGTGTAAGGCTAACACTCACTTCGTGTGCAGTCAAAAAAAACAATTTGCAACTTGTCAAACAAAATATATGTTATACATTGGGTTAGCTTTGAAGTTCCTAATCCAAGTATATGTTAAATTGTTCCCATTTCAGCACCTAAGTTTACAGATTTTTAGCAAAAGAAACAATCTAGACTCTAGTTTTCAAGGAAAGAAATCCAACTATAGAAGAAATCGAAGAGAACAATTTTCAGCCTATTTCTTTTTAAGTGGAGTTAAATAGATTAATGTCATTTGCCTTTGGGAAGTCCAGACATTCTTTTGGAAAGCATCATCTCGTGATTTTTCCTGACTCTTAACACCTCCCTTCTCGCCCAGACCCAACTGGAGCATGGACCAAGCCCAAACGAGGATAAACCTGGCACTGATACCATGTAAAGAACCTAAATCTACCTCAAAAGCTAGCTCATAAGGGGAGGATTGCCCAAGTCCATATAAGCAGGACCACCAGTCCATTCCCCAAGACTTTAAAAGCCCACTCTAACAATCAGTAAAAGTATCCTTCCCCTCCATATCTACCCACTTTTATATGGGAAAAAGCTTGATATTAGATACACCAAAAATAAAACAAAATAAGATAAAATTTATCCCTCCCTCCTTTGCATCCCTAAGTCTGCAGTGCTTTTCTCCCTTTGTTTCAGTCCTAACAGTGAGCAATATTGTTCCGCCGCATCCAGCAAAAGAGCAGAGTTCACGAGATTTACTCAGAAGAAGGCTTGAAAGAATAATCCCATAATTTTGGGACAAAAAACCTTACTTTGTGAAGCCTTGGTGTACAAAATCACAGACACAAACTCACGGTACATATGTAAGATTTTTATCTGATAGTTTCTTCCCAAAATGCAGTTCTTGTGAGATGAAGATAAGAAAACATTTGCTTTTAGATGAGTTGCATAAGGAGAAAAGAAGATTTAAAAGAAAATGTAATAATAGAGACTCACCCCTGCATTGTAAAGAAGCTGAATAACCCGGATGGGGGCAGCTGTAACATTTTCTGACTTGTAAATATCGTCTAGAGGAAGATTCTTCTCCAAAACCTAATATAGCTTATTTTCAGGAAACAGAATAAATAAAGAAATTATGGAGCAAAAGCTGATCTAGCATGGGAGGTCTATAGGCACCTGCAGCTGATCCCCAAACAATTTGAGTTGTGCTGTTGCTTCGTCATCACGGACTCCTATAAATGCCTCAAATGTTGCCTAGCAGATAAGATTACATTAGCTACATGTATCACAAGAAAAATGTACAAGGCCCACATTTCCAATAACAATTTATTGTCAGCAAGCAAAAGATTTTCATTAATATCAAAGGGAGCCAAACACTAGGACCATGCTGGACATTACGAAAATGATCCATCAGTTACAAGATACTTAAGGTAATGAGCTAATGAATCATATAGACCCAGAAGATTGGGTCATTTCAAAAAATTCTGGCATATGAGCTGCTTCATGGATACTGACTAGGATAAATCACCTGTAGAATGGCTATACACGCAAAGTCACGTTCCACAAGATTCTAAATAAAGTGAGCTTCCCGAAAGAAACTAAGTGAAAGGCTATGTACAGTATATGCGACTCCCAGAGAGAAAAATGCATGTAGCAAGCAGTGATTGTTAAATTTATATATACTACGTACTGTATATGCGACTAGAGATGATATTAAGTGGAATAATGCACCTTTCTTTTATATATGTTTCTAGTTTACTAATCAACTCAATAAATCAAGAATATGATATCAGTTTTTTGGTAATGATTTTAATATCTCAATCTTGGCCAGCATTCGAAAACCAGCTGAACTACTACTTAGTTTTAAAAAAATAAAATATTTTGGAGCAATGTAGTTTTCTATCATACCAAACACACCCTTAATTACTTCAATCTTTTTCCTTTCTTTTATTCTTAGCTGAGGGTTTTTGGTAGATTTTATCTCAGAAGAAAAGAGCTAGAGAATAATAAACATGGTGATGAGATGAAGTGATTTATCTGACGTATTTGATATGTTATTCACGTCAGGACAAATGAGAAACACATGGAGTGAAGGTGTTTAAAATGTACATTCTGATCAAGTTGAGGTGCTATTTGAGAACTGTAAATGGTCAGAAATAGAAATCTGTGAATGATACTGCATGATGTTTGACCCTCATTATCAAAGGTAAGGCAATGTGGTACTACACCAAATAGTTAGGTTGAGCATTCTGGATCAAGGAAGAAAATTAGAATCACAGTAGAAATTGTAAGCAAGGGTAGAATTTCAAAATTTGTTGATACCTTGTATCCAAAAAGTGCATCTTCATAAGTTTCATACGGGCCAATGGTGACATCCAACTTGGAGTCCTTCATAAGTTAGAAAGCAAAAGAACATGTGAGCTCTAAGAATGACTGTCAAACCTAGAATGAACGCACATAAAAGGGCCACATACTGCTTACATAACAAGCTGAAACTCATCAAGGCATCCCCCCCCCCCCCCGA
>NC_028644.1:63819617-63821320 GCF_001406875.1 Solanum pennellii
CCCCCCCCCCCGACATCAAGGTATTTAACTTGGAAAGAGTTGGAAAAACAACACGTTAAAGAATTAAGGAGGAAATTGGTTCCACAGTTTAACCAAATGTGTATGGACAGTACAGACACAAGCATCAAGATAATGAATTTCATTTGAGAATCATAACTTGGCTAAGCTAATAAATAAAGTTAAGTCAAACAACTGAATTTGATAATCCTAGCTTTGCTATCACAGCCTAGATTACAAAGTATTTGAAAAAGAAAAATTAAATAAACGAGAACCCAAAAACATAAGCAAAAGGCAACAATATACAAGGAAGGAAAAGATTTCATTATATATAAGGACAGTTCTGATGTCAATTTCCAAAGTTTAGATGCCAAAGTTGGAAATTTATGGGTAATCAATTAGACTAATTTTGGTGCTTCCCGTTCTGCCAGCACCATCTTACTCAACAGTTTGACAAATCAATTGCAAAAGTTGCTCAAATTGTTAAAAGTTAAAGCATAGTCTTGCGTACGATTAATATTCATCTGATAAGCTTTCTTAGCCATTGCATACGAAATGCCTACCCATCAGCTCAAAAAAAAGTCACTCATTATAGATCTTCATGGATATAAATAGTTCCAACACATGCACTACAGACAGATAGGCAGTAGTAGCATACTAACCAACTCCATCCAAGCAATATCTGAATCATAATAGTCATTTGAAAGAAAAGCATCAGCCTTGCTATGAAGAAGTCTCTTTAAACTGAAAAGCAGAGCAACTTACTAAGTCAACCTGTACTCCACATAATTAAATACCTACAACAAATTGAATACCTAGATGAGCTGGTCATATCTCCTGCTTTACGAAGCAAGGTCGCTGCTTCAGCAAGAAGAGAGTTGTACTCTTGAGAATAAGGAACCACATTCAGATCTTGAGGAGAGCTAGTGACATTTCCCATTTTTTGGGATACTGAATCTTCAGATAATGATTCACTATGCCTTCTAATAACATTGAAAAAGCCCATTGCTTCTTCCTGTTTATCTTGTTGAAGACTATCTTTCCATAAGTTGAATTCCTAAAAAAGAAAAAGGCTTAGATAATGAGTGTAAAGACTTTTATACAGCAAATAACAAGTGATTACCATGGTATACCATTTTGTCCATATCTGGTGGGTAAAAATTTGCACCAGGAGGTTTCACAGCAGGAAATGCTGTTCTATATTCAAAACCCTTCCAGCCTGGTACAGACTTTGTTGCATTCGGGAGAAGCTTGACAGCTGAATCTGCAGTCGTCAAAAAAGCCTCATTTTCATCCAGGCAAGACCTAACAATGACAAAGTGAGCTCAGAAAATTTCAATCAATAGTTTTTCGGAAACTAAAAAAAATAAAGACACAAAATTGTCTTATGCTACTATGTTTTTGGTGTTATCAGTAGCACTCAAATAATACTATCTCCATAATTGATGTACTAGACTCAATTTAGGAAAAGATAGTAGAATTCAAGTACATGTTGTAAATATTGACAAAGAATATACAAAGTTACCAGTTTCAAAAAAAAAAAGGAACTTTTCATTTGCATTCAAAGCAGGGTATTAAGCTACAGAAGCAAATAGTGCAACCTCAAGCGCGATGGTGGGCGGAACCTTAGGCGAATCCCAAATTTTTGAGATGATAAACGTCAGTGAGGACACTGAGTCCCTAAAGATTTATTTTTTTTTGGGGGG
>NC_028644.1:63821688-63835966 GCF_001406875.1 Solanum pennellii
GGGGTGTAGGGGGGGGTAGGGGGTATGTTGGCAAATACCCTTGGAAAACTTCCCTTATGAAAGTATAAACTAGTGACTAAAACAGACCTAATTTGCTCGGATGCGGGTGTGAGCACCCAACACACACCAGGGGCGGACCAGATTCGTCATCACCTAATTCTTAGGATGCTGAGATAGGGATAGAGAGTATGGGCAAATATAGACACAAGAACACAAAGAGGAAGGAGGATTGAAGAAGGAGCATAGCTTTTCATAAAGGGAACATACCATGGACTTTTGTTAATTACATAGTACATCCATTTCAACTTGTCCAACTGTGATTTATCGGCGTTCTCCTTTAGCCAGTCTCTCAAAGATGGATTGCTATACCAAACCTATGTTATGGAATTAAAAAAAAAGAGAGCATATCAATAGGAGTTCAAAAGAGGTTCTCTATGAGCCACTGCAAGCACTGAAACATAACATATATAACACCGGTTAGTCATATTCCTCAACATGGATTTTATAAAGGATCATTTCACCTAGGTTGAAAGAACATAACACGGGTCTGGGAGTGTAAAGACTTAAGAGGACCAAAATAAGTGGTTTGCATCTCTCTCCTCCAAACCTAAAATTGGAAGAAAGGAAATTTCAATTCTTGGATAAAATATTACAAGTTATAAAGGCACCTTAAAAATGTAATGCATCATTTAATTACATGCCACATTTACATAGCCTAAGACTCCTATATAAGGAGCTCCACTTGTACAATGTTAATCATCAACTCAACAAGTTTTCTCCTTCTATAGCCGCTACAATCTTCATAAAGACGTAACTAACTTCTCGTCTAGTCAAGAAGTACAGCTCTTTTCACAATATTATGGTCCTTTTTACGATACATTGCTAGTTGTACCCCTCCTCCTGCACCCATTTTTGGAAAAAGTATATAAAATTATTGACGTTGAAAGAGAACTCCTGTATACAAGCAGAGTATCCCAAAGAAAATAGAGAAGCTACATCAATTACTTTGAAATGAATCAAAGTCAAATGTTACTAATTTCTTTGAAATGAATCAACTATAACGACGTGGTAACACATGGTTTGAAACTCCTGTGTCTCATGTCAAAGAAAAGTCAAATGCATACTACTTCCACAGAAATCCATCAGCAATAACACTTGGTAACACATAGTTTTGAACTAGTTTAATGCACCAGATTAAAAAACTTTGTTCAATTTTAAGGTTTCTAAGATTTACAGGATCTTCAATATATGGCTAAATATACATATATTTTTTTGATAAAGTTAAAGTTGTATTCTTCAGGATTAAGGGTATGCTGGCTACCTCCAAAAAGTTACAAGCTAAAACCATAATTACATACATAGATCCTAGGAAATCTACCAACTGTTCTACTACTTCTATACCCTCTTCTTTACACCAAAAAAACAACATGTTAATGCAATTTTCTTTAACTTTCTGCATAGTGTTAGTAATATTCTCATAACACATAACGTTTCTTTCTCTCCAAATAGCCCACCAGACACAAGTAGGTACTACAGACCACCATCCTTTTTGAGTCTTGCCCCCCCCCCCCTTCATCCAGCAGCTCAAAAGATCAACAGTATGTTCTGGCATCACCCAGGGCTCTTGAGAAATGCTGTAGACCATGCACCACACCTGGACAGTAACCCTACAGTGTAAGAATAAGTGGCTGTTAGTTTCTTCCTTCTCAAGACAAAAAAACATCTGGAGACAATCTGGAAGCCTCTTTTCTTGAGTTTTTCCTGAGTGAGATATGCCCTTCTGGTGACCAACCAGGTGAAGCCCTTTCACCTTGGTTGGGGTGTTGCCCTTCCATATTTGTTCCCATGGACCATGAATTCCCCCAGAGTGAGTCATGACCTCTCTCTTATACAGTCTACGTACAGAGAACTTGCCATCAGAGTCATGTTTCCATCTTATACCATCTGCTTCTGTAGTAAGGCCCGTGAATTCACCCAATTTGAGTAGCAGTTCAGCAATTCTATCCACTTCCCAATCATTTAGTTTTCTCCTGAAGGTGAGGTTCCATCCCTGAGGGGACCAAATCTCAGCAATTTTAGCCTCGGTGTTGGTACAAAACGAAAAGAGATCGGGGAAAACCGAGTTGAGACACTCTTGTCCAATCCACTTGTCATTCCAAAAAAATATTTTGTTACCCTCTCCCACTTGAGAATTGACTGAACACTTCCGACAAAAAAAAACGAGCCTATCTCTAACACAATCAAATCCCATCCTTCAAATTCATTTTGACGTGCATCATACAAACTTGGGAATGTTTAAGCACATTCTTCCATGAATATGACAACATGCATTATAAGTGATGTCAGTTATGATAATGCCATCTACTATAGCTATGTCCTCAAGATTTCACATCACCGCTGGAAATCCCACACCAAAATGGGAAAAAAAAGAATCGGACTTCTTGCTCCATCGAAAAATAAGACGACGGTATTAACTAAAGACATACAAACTTAATTGCAGAAACATAGTAGACTACTTGCTTATCTAAACTGATATGCACTCAGTAAAAATACATCAGAATTTGAACTCTCACTAAAAGACAGTGATTATACCTGCACATAAAAGATCTTGTCCATGATTGTTGCAGCTTTAACAAGTAGATTTAGTGCTTCTTTGTCTGCTGCAGTCAGCCCAGTTAACTGTACAAAAAAAACTGGCATCAGAAACCCCCATTTAAGAGAAACCATAACTGTTTTCCAAACTTTATTTTTTCTGTGTCTAAATTGTGTAATTCTGACACACAGAAACACACACAGAAGATAGATGATAATCCTGCATAAGACCAAAGCAGCAGTAATTCTTTAACCGGCAGACCAAAAAAGGAAAGAATAAAAGAAATGACATACGTAAAATGATCTTTTCATTTCTTTTTTCTAATTGTTTATAAAGATCTTTCTCTGTTGTAAAATACCAAACAAGATGAGATATCCGTCACATACTCTTGAAGAATATGCAACAGCTGACATCTGACACTTCAGAACTATAGGCAGAGGAAATTAACATACGGAGTATAAACCATCTGTCATAATTAGTGAACTAGTGGTCTGTTTATCTACAAGCACTATATATTCTAGTAATCCTTAAAAGCACTTCTAAGCTAATCCAAAAAGAGAAGTAGGACTATTGTTTCAGTGAGGAGGTGATACCTTTAGTATTTTTTTCTTTTGAGAAGGTTACCTTAAGTAGTCTTAGTGAGAATTCACATCCTTTTGTTGATTAGCGATCTGAACGACAGGTTAACATTACTCATTGAACTTTTTAGTTTTGACATTAGCACCCTAGACACCAGTTTTCAGTTTTACTTTTATTGAAAAATCTAAGAAAACACACACACACACGATAGCAAGAAATAAATCTGGAGGGTAGAGCATTCTTGCATCAGATTTGTGATCAAGATTTACTGTAAGAATGACAACATGATTTAGAAGTAAACCTCTGCAGAGAGGGAAGTACTAGCATAGCGGTTTAGCTGCTTCTGAAGAGACAAACTTCTAGCTTCAGCATTTTCCTTGTACCTGTAGATATCCCACACCAGCTAGCTCAGGTACACAAAGTAATAAGTCAACAAAGACAGGATTAATATGTGATTGATTAAGAAGAAAACTGAGAGTTTCAAGTAGATATTGTTACAGCAAGACAAAGTTTATGCACAACAAGAAAGGAAAAGAACCAAGTGTGGAACATAGGACGCAAACACAATCTCATGCCTAATTTATGGATAGCTATATACAACTAAGAATCATATAATAGGAAAAGTTTTGAACAAATTGCAGATACATTGTTGAAGTAGGAAAAAATGAATGTATATTTGAAAGGCTCCTTAAAGTAAGGATAATGAACTCATATTTAAAGCTCAAGTAACCATTCTATAAGAAGATCCGATTAGTCAGTTACATAACTAGAACTTTTTCTTCGGCTATGTAAGACATACCTCTTCTCAATTATCGTAAAGAGCTGACCATATTCCCCATTCACATTATAAGGAACATACTCAGGATGTTCTTGAGCAAGCACTCTTCGGTACTCCTCAAGAGAGAGATATTTTACAGCTGAAACTTCTGATTCCTACCAAGAAAACATACGTCAATAGTGACAATTTGCACTTGGTGCAAAAGAGAAAAAAACTAGCTAAAAAGGGAAGAGAAAAAAGTACCAACTTATTATTTCAGAGCACTATATGGTTTCAGTACTATCTAAGTATGGATATAATACGAAGTTACTGTTTATCAAAAAAAAAATCAGAGCACTTGTACTCACAGTCAACAAACAAACTTTCAGAAGTTTATGGTATCGGAGTTTCAAGGGATAGTGAAACTAATAAAATTATAAGGCGTTGTACTTCACTTATACAGCATTTTAAGATTCACTCTTTGGACAGTGGGTGCAGAAAACATGTAAAACTCATGAAAATTATTACTTCTACGGGGAGGTTAAATACATGGTAAAGCACCTGACTTCAAGACTTCTTCATGGGTAAGTAAAACATGAGTGAGTAGTAGCCTAGAGTGAGAGTCGTGGCAGGCCATTATATAGGTGAGAGAACCTATGACTAGCGTAACACAATTAGGCACCGGAAGACTTTGAGAAAGCAAACACGTAACATTTATCAATATAATTGTTGAGTGGCTCCTCAAGTTCAAGTTCAAAAAAAATAATTATTGAGTGGCTCCTGAATAGATGAATAATTCAAGTGTGTGCTTGAATGATTCTAGAAAGAGGACTGAGAGCAACGCCTGAATGGTTTCTAGAGAGGAGAGATAAATTAGCATGAACAGTCACCGAAGAAAAGAATGCTACAAGAACTGTCGCTCGGAGTTTCTTGTGACCTCCTCCCTAGTCAAGTTTCTTGCACTTCTCAGTTTGGATTCCCAAGGAGCAAAAAGATATATGTTTTTTTTACTTGATTGGCAGTGAGAGGAGCAATCTAAACATCTCAGGATTTAAATAACAGGGAGGAGAATCGATGTGAACGGTATTTTCTGTCCAAAAAGAATCCAGGCAAAGCCGTATATAATCTCCTCCTACATTATCAGGTGAGAACTCATTTATCGTGGAAGATTTTGAGATGGTTCAGAATGCAACGGAAGATGTCAAGCACTCAGGACGCAGTCTTCAACTGCTACTTTATGTGCAAAAATCCAAGCAAAGACGTGGATCTCTCCTTCTGCATTATCAGGTGACAACTCACTCGTTCACCATGGCAGATCTTGAGATATTCAGGCTATAATGGACAATGTCAGGCACAGTCAATTAGGTCATCAGAGAAGGAAGAGAAAAAGAAGAAGAACGTGGGATGTTGCCCACTAGCACTCCTCAGTAGGTCTTCGAAAAGGAAAGAAATAAGAGAACTTTTGAAAGGTTAGCAAATGATTGTACATTTGAGGAATAACCTCAGTTTTGGTTTTGTTTTCCTTGTGCACCCATAAGGTTTCACTAGCTAGGTGTTCTGGTAGAGAACCATATTCTTCTACAGGTTCTATACATTTTGGTAAAAGCTTGTATATGGGAGATTTTCCCATCATATAAATTTGTTACCTTATCAAATTAAATATAAATGACTATAAAATTTTAAGAATTCATCTCCAACACCACTTAAGATAAAATAGAAACTAAAAAAATGTTACAGTTAAAGATATCCTAGTCCATTTACATTAATTTTGAAATGGTCCTTTACATTCATTCTTATTGCAGGAATTCTATTGATTTATTTTTTTGAAATTGGTAACTCTTATTGCATATTTCCAATAAATGAACAATAAACCTAAGGAAAAATGAAAATAGCATCGAGAATAATTGGAAAATTGTATACAAGACCAGAATAAAATTTGATCATTATGAACAAATCCTAAAATTTTATAGATTGAGCCCTCAATGGGAAATAAAATGGAGCACCTAACAATGCATCTTCATAGACCAGGATTATGAGATCATCCCTTTCATTCTGGGCTGACGTAGGGATTGTACTATTTGAACCGCTTTTTTTCTTGACTTGAAATCGAAATGGGAGCAGATTTGAACAAAGGTCTTAGAGTGTGTAGGGTTGGGCCAGGAGGGTCTCTGTTTCTTAAGGCCTTCTTTTTTCTCCTCATTGGAGTTATTTCACAAAGACTTGTCAGGGCAAGGAAGAAGGAACAAAGGGGGAACAAGTACACTTGGAGAGTAAAGTACAACGGAGAGTTGTATGCTGCATTCGGGAAGGATGAATTGCTCCTATTGATTCTCTCCCAATTGGTTAAGTGGACTATAGGTGCAATGATTCACTTCACAGGCGAGGTCTCTGGTTCAAGTCCAGGATGGCCCAGCTTCGCCAGGGAAAAGAATAGAAGAAGCATCTGACTACTTCATGCATGCTCCACTTGGCTCGAGAGATATAGCTCAGTTGGAAGAGTTCCGCTCTTGCAATTGGGTCGTTGCGATTACCAGTAGGATGTCTAATTGTCAGGCGGTAATGATTGTACCTGAACCGGTGGCTCACTTTTTCTAAGTAATGGAGAAGAGGACTGAAACGTTACCAAGTGACAAACACATAGTGTTCTCAGGCAAGTGCCAGAGCAACTACAAGAACATTTAACTACAAACAGAAATACTGACCTGGAGAGTAAAGGCCTCCAAAGGAATTGGATCTATAGTTGTCACCAGATATACATCATTGTATTCATTGTTGATGAACTTGCCATCATTGATAGTGCTGCAATTTATTGTGACATTCAGCATACTCCAATGACTGACATAAACTCATGCTTTGAAGCACAATAGCTTGTGAAAATGTTATTGAAGTGATGATTAGACATATTCCAGAATATCTGTATTGTTTTCCTTTCTTCCTGGTAGGTTATTATAAAACTATCACGAAAGTATTTGATTACCAACCAAAAAAAAAAGAAGAACTATCAAGAAAGTGCTCCAATTGTTAAAAGTCCACTAAATTGTGTATAGCGTAAAAACCCTCAAAAATTTGGACAAAATGGACAGACATTTGAACAACATTTGGGAGAAATACTTCAAATATTAGTAATAACTAATAACCACATGTCTGATGTCACAGATATGCTTGAGTTATATCTGCAAAGTAGAACTATATGATACTATACCACAGTCTAGTACCCTCCAGGGTGGCCCAGTGGTTTGGGCTTGGGACTTCCATGTTGGAGGTCTCAAGTTTGAAACCCCTTGCCAGCGAAAGCAAGGGGTTTGCCTTTCTCGGTCGAGCTTGTGGCACCGGGCTTGCCTAGTGCAGGTTACCTCTCCTATGTGGTTTTGAGAGCTATTGCATAGGAGCGCGGGTTTTACCTTGTGCGCACCCAAAGCGGCTGCGGGTTTCCCTTGTCATCAAAAAAAAAAACTATACTATAGTCTAGCCCATGGGATCAAATAAAACAATCAGAACCAATAACTCATAAGAGAATGATGGACCCCAAATTTAATGACTGAGGTTTTGGTAACTCTAGGCTTCAAACACACAGCCAATAGCACCACATACTCTAATCTTTTAGGAGCTAATTAGTAATAGACTTTTTCAATAAGAAACTAATGAGATTAACGTTTCCTATACTGTAGCTATCAATAGTTTCTTTTCTTTGTTGTTCCACTTCTCTATGCCATCAAGCTCCCTGACAGCTCAAGGTGCAAATAAAATAACAGACATCTACTTCGAAACTTATAATTTGGTAATTCAGCTGCATTATTCAATTGCAAAGAAAATATTGGCATATATAATGAGATCTTATTTCTAAATTGACTGATAAAGGAATAGACATTTGTCCAGAAGAAACAAAAAAAGATGATTCAACAAGAAGGGGAAGCATGAATTCACAGCTCTGAGTCAACAGACAATTGCTACTGCTTAATACTGTATAATAAGAAGACATGAAGAAGTAGAGCTTTAGTATACCAACCACTCTTGAAGAAAAACAAATATTAATTCAAATGCATCTTTTGGAAGAGTTACACCAAGTTCTTCTTGAAGCTCTCGCCTGCAAGAATGTATAAGTCAACAACAGTAAAAGCCCCATCAGAAAAGCATTTAGAAGTGTGATGTATGCATTCACACGGGAGAGAACATGTAGCATTGCAAAGGAGTGTAAACTTTCACATACAGACAATCTCGTTACATAAGAAATGTGTATTACACAAAATAATCATATTTAAATATTCTACATAATTACAGAGTATTAGAAGTTGCAGTTAGTGTTTTTACTTGGACAGTTGAAACCAAATGAAATAGATGATACTTGAATGATCATATGCACTCCAAAATTGTAACAACTGACCATTACTTAAGAAAACAAATAAGCAAGTTGTAGGAGATGAACATTTGTGAAGTGTAAAAATTCATCAGCAAAGCTATTTTGAAACTGTTTTTTATAAAAACAAAACTATTCATCAGCAAAGCTATTCCACTTTACGCAGCACATAAAGTGTTTACATAAATTTGCATGAAAGAAAACCAGAGGTGTTATTGGTGTGTGATCCATTTCATTATGAATCGTGTCAGATACTGCATTTTTCTTTTTTGAAAATTTAGAGAGTGTTTTTATGATGGTAAAAGTAGTACAAGATAGAGAGAAAACAGTTGTCATTTCAATCATCATAGCGTTAAATTTAGAGAGAGTGCATTTCATGATGGTAAAAGTAGTACAAGATAGAGAGCAAACAGATGTCATTTCAATCATCATTGTGTTAAATGCCAATAAACCAATCCGCATTCTATATATATTTTTTCTGATTTTTATGACTTTATCTCAGTAATAATCCCTAAAGAAAAGAAGCTAGAACACAGCCTTATTGAAAATGAAGCAAATTGCTGATTGTGTCAGATACATAGAAGGTTGGTTCACAACAGTGGCTTCTTCTTTTTATTTGAGAAAGAGAAGGAAGAAAAAGGAAATCCATTGGTAGATGAAAAAGACGGCAACATATAGAGACAGAAAAATACGGAACTCTGAAATTTCGAGTAGCCCCGCGACACAATTATTTTTTTTTTTTTGACAAGGTAAATAACTTTATTAACAATTATGGAAACACTGGATATAAGTCACATAACAACTACCAGACAATCTATGATCATGGGATAAAAGTTACCAAATAATGATAACATACAGAAAACGTTATACTAAGAATTTGCATAAGGCCAGATAAAAGCAAAATCAGAAAAATAAGTCCAGTTCATTTGAAATTATATCTAGAAAGCTCAGCTACATGCTGGAAACCTACATTGCTGAAATAAGAGATGAATCTCCAGCAGATATATGACCTGCACTCGAGATATCCCATTGACCAGCCCAGGAATCCTTGCAATCAGCACGTCGTTGGAGAAGTAGTTCTTGTGTACTTTCAGCAAATATCCACACATGAACAGCTCGATGGTAGTCTCCATCTCTGTGAACATCCCCTCTGAACAAGTAGCACAATAATAGACATCATTATCCCCATAAGTTCATTGTTAATAAAGCTTGGGGAACAGAATTACAAACCATAGTTTTTTATGACACGTGATAAATTTGGGCAACTATGAGCTTAGATTTGTTAAATTCTGCCAGTCAATTTAATAAATTTACTATCTTGCCCAGATCCAATTCACTTTTCTACTGTTCATTTATTTTGGAAGAATCTATGACAGAGAAAAATCTGCTTTCTTCGTCTTCGAAAATTGTCTTCAAACATTAAGTAGAGAGAAGGTATTGTCCTGATTAAAACAGGTGGGAAAAGAAGAGCATTTAAAAGATTCATTAATCATTACTGAGTACTCGTCATTACTCATTCTTAGTAAAAAAAGAAAGGAGATTCATTAACAGTCTATGAGGTTCGCATTTCATGCAAAATAAAATCCGTAGTATCATCCCCTTTACATGAAAAGCATGCAATAAGCTACTTTTCTATCCTATATACACCAAAATTTGATCCCTACAACCCAAATAAAAAAAAAACATACACAATTCAAATACTCCATTACTTATGCCAACATCTTACTCAGCTAAATCTTTGCATTCCATTAATATGCCAAACCAATAGATACTACCAAAAGATATTGCTCTTCCCAATCAAGTGGGGTAAGAAAGAACAAGAAAAGAAAAAAGATCAAAAGTCATAACCTTCAACTGGACTACTTTGCCCAAGACAAGAGGGGGTTGCTTGAATTATTAGCACCCTTCACCTCCAACCCTAAGGTTGTCACCTAAGGAGGGTTCGGGAAAAAAAAGTCTACTTTGCCCAAAAATATTACAATACATTCAAGCATAAATGATCGGACATTCCCCAACCCCACACATAGCAGGAGCTTTCGTGCACTGGGCTGCCTCTATTCAAGCATAAATGCACTAACTATTTGTTATATTCCATTGGCAAGAACTACGAAAAACAGGTGTCTGTAAAGTTGCTCTAATTGCTAATTCAAAGCATAAAAGATGAGAATAGCCATAAGTAAGTTAATTGGACGAGTAAAACTAGTCAATTTACACTGAATCGCACAATTATATAGCCCAACTAGTTTGGATTCAATCATAATTATTGTAATCAAAATTACACCAATAATATCAATATTCATCATAACCCATATGAAATTTTCTTTGTTTTTGATGTGGGTTTTTTCACCTGGATTTAGAGTAGCCGGTTTTTTCTCCAGTTTTTGTAAGGACGTCAAAATACTCTTCTTCCTTCACTGTCGTTTGATCAAATTCGGCAGCCATTGATACTATTTTTTAACTTCCTAAACAAACCCACAATTTTGTTTCTTGAAGAAATGCTTGTAAATGGGGGTTTGTTCAATAGAAAAGTGAAGATATTACACTAGAGAAAATTAAATGAAAGTGTCAAATAAGTGTTGGTTTGGTTTTTGGTGACAGATTTATAGAGAGCTGGTCAAATTCGTAATTAAGTAAATTTTGGATTAAATTAATATTTTTAAAATTTACTAATCTTTTATAAAATATGAAAAAGCACTTTATTTTTCAATTTTTATAATTCTATTCAAACCATTTTCAAAACAAAAAGTAAATGGAAATAGGATTTTTTCTCTTCTTATCTCCCAATGTTCTCTCTTCTCTTCTTCTTTTTCCTTAATAAAATCTGAAAAATTCGACAATCAAAACAAATATTCTTCTTCATTATCTTATCTTCCTCCTCATTTTCCATCGTGACTCTCTCCTTTTTTTTAACTGAAGATTTTGTTCGACTTAAAATGGGTAAGTTATTTTTTTGGGAGATTTTACAATTTTGAAACAATACTAAGTTTTTTTGGGGGTTAATGAACAATAAATCGTTCTATAAATGTGAAAATGAATAATAGGGTAATGGTACCTATTATTTATTGGTTTAGAAATAAAATTAACAAACTCAAAAAATCATAATTTGAGAAAATGTATATGAAAACAATGTAATGTTTTCATTCAGTGAAAATTCATTTT
This sequence comes from Solanum pennellii, assembly GCF_001406875.1. Lineage (NCBI taxonomy): Eukaryota > Viridiplantae > Streptophyta > Magnoliopsida > Solanales > Solanaceae > Solanum > Solanum pennellii. The sequence goes on from NC_028644.1 coordinate 63,833,131, forward strand.
TTGTTTTTTTTTGTTGTTCTTTTTGTGACCATTTTGTTCATGTGATTTAAGAAATATAGTTTTATTCAGTTGTTCACAAATATTTAAAGTGTAGGAGATTGAAAAAATCTATTTCTCAAGGGAAAAGGGTCTGATATACCCTTCAACTTTGTCATTTAGAGCTGATATACCCCTTGTTATGAAAGTGGCTCATATATACCCCTATTTGTAAACAAAGGGCTCACATATACCCTTTTCCTCTAACGGAAATGAAAAAAAGATAATTTTAATCAAAATTTTTATTATTTTTTTCTAAAAAATATAATCCTATATGAGTAAATTTAATCCTCGTCAAACATATATTTTTTGAATTTTTTTTATTTCAATGTCTAATTTATAATTATTATTTTGATAATCAAATTTATTTATGTTTCACTAATATTCTTGTAAAACTTATTGTAGATGACCAAATTTTTTCTTTGAATACGAAATTAAATTACAATACACACAAAAAAAATAGTTTAATTTTTTTTCTTTAAACTAAGGAATGGAAAAAATACAAAATAAAAATAAGAAACTCAAATAATTATAATGAAAGAAGTCAAAAAATAATTTATGTATGAAAAAAATTAAAATATACCTTGAACTTTGATAGAAGAATCATATATACCCCTAAATAATTTTTGTAAAATAATAAGAAGTGATAAATATAAATTTAAAACTAATCTTTTAACTTCCGTTAAATGAAGGGTATATGTGAGCCATTTTGTAACGGCAGGGGTATATGTGAGCCATTTGTATAACGGTAAGGGCATATATGAGCCACTTTTATAACGAGGGTATATCAGCTCCAAATAACAAAGTTAAGGAGTATATCAGACCCTTTTCCCATTTCTCAATCACTATCTATAATTAGTGAAAGAAAAAAACAATGACTACTGCTCTGTATCACACTCAAAATCAAAAGGCAAGGAGAACAAGAAGGAGAAGGAGAGGACCTAGAGATGGAGAAGGAGAAATTGAAAAAGAAAGCAAAAGAGAAAGAGAAAAAAAGTCGAAGTCGTCAATTGTGATGTGAAGCAACAATATCCACCATTGATTAGATTGATGGTTATGTATACCACTGTGGATTACTTTTTTTGTTGATAAGTTGTATAAAACAATTGATGAAGTGTTTATTTTTGCTGATAATATTAATGATTTTTTTGTTGAAATAAATGTCAATTTATGATGGAAAAGAAGAAATGTGGTGTAAAAAACCTATGTTGTAAAAAACACCACAAAATTATCTACAATGTGCCCCAACAGAAAGAATATATATAGCAATATATGACACAGAAAGAAGATATGTGGCAACATATGTCACAGAAAGAAGATATTGCCGAAAGAAGATATGTGGCAACATATGTCACAGAAAGGACATATGTGGTAACATATGTCACAGAAAGGAGATATCTGTCAACATTTCATTGTTACCAATGTGGTATCTGTGTGGCAACATATATAACCTTAGTTGTAAAATAAAACTATAAAATTATTTGCATGTACCCCAACAGAAAGAATATATGTGGCAACATATGTCACACTATGAATTTTCAAAAAAAAATTAAAAAAATAAAATAAATTTGTCTAAAATAATCGTCCTTTCATTTTCCCTCTCTCCTCTCCTCTATAAAAGGTCGTTTCGTTTCATATTTCAAATTTAATTTATTTTTACTAATTTTCTTCTTTTCTCTCTTTCCTTTCTCTCATTCCATTATTTCTTTACAATTCAAACTGTTGCTATGTTTTTTACAACATAAGTCGTAATATGTTGCGATTTTCTTCTACAACAAAGCGTCGTTGCCCTCATCATTTCTAGTTTATCGTTGATATCTTCTAAGATAAAATATAATAGTTATTGGTATTAAATCAGGACTTTTTTTAGTGATTTTTATCACTTATTTGTTTGTAGGATGGTTTGGTTGTTATTCTTTTTGAAATATTATCTGGAAAAAAATGCATTTTAAGATGTACATGTTGTCACATATGACATGTCTGTTGCAATTTTTCCAACAAAACGTGCATATGTTGTCCCATATGTCACTTCAAGGTTGACTAAATCGATAATTGAGCGATTTAGGAATGAAAAAATGTCAAATTGGATCAAATTTTATTACTTTTGTAACGACCTGTTTAGTCGTTTTGAGCAGCAGATTTTATTTCTGGAAAAACTGGCTGAGTCGACGGATCCCACGACGGACCGTCATGGGCACGACGGACCGTCGAGGGGGTCTCGTTCCAAAACACTTAGAATTCTGAAAATTTGGTACTGAGATCGACTCTCTGAACTTCGCGACGAAATGGCAGGACGGACCGTCGCAGGCACGACGGGCCGTCACAGACCCTTCACTGAAATTTAGTCTCTGAGCTTTGTGACGGACCTGCAGGACGGACCGTCACAGTCGTGACGGACCGTCACAGGCTCCGTAAGCTCACTCGGGTCGGAAATTCTGCTAAAGTTTTAAAGGGGCGTTTTGGACTTTTCATGCTTATAATTATAAAGTTAATGGATTAATATTAATAATTCAATTACTTGGGGGTTAAAGGAGACAACCTTAAAATAAAAAGTGGGTTATTTTATTCGTCTTTTATACTTAATTATATGCTAATTAGGGTAAAAGAAGAAGGGTTTTGAATAAGAAAAATAGAAAGAACAGAGGGAAAAGAGAGAAACGATCGATCGAGAGAGAGGAAGAACGCAGCTTTGGAGAAGTAGATTTCTTGATCACAATTCTTCGGTGGAGGTAGGTTATGGTTTATGCTATTCGTAGTAAACTCTTAATAGCGAATGATATGTATTGGGTAGTATTGTAAA
>NC_028644.1:63836582-63849442 GCF_001406875.1 Solanum pennellii
CAGCAAACGTGCCATCGTCTTCAACTCAACCGCAACTCTAGCCAGTCTTCATCAAGCCAGATTTCAGGGTGAGCTATTGCTTCTAGCTTGGACTGGATCTTCCTCTTCATGTCTTGATGCCTTGAGATTCCGGCATGGACTAGCTTTTTACTTATTTTAGCTTCTTAGATACTCTTAGATTAGTAATTTGAGGATAGATGTTCTTGTGGTGATGACTTCCAGGTTTTGGGAATAGTAAGTATTAAGTTTTTATAAGTTATTTAATCGATTTTCATTAATGAGTTTTAAGTCTTCCGCATTATATTTTGTTATTTATGGTTGAAATGTTGGGGATTAGATTGGTTGGTTCGCTCACATAGTAGGATAAGTGTGGGTGCCACTCGCGGCCCGTTTTGGGTCGTGACAACTTTGGACCCTAATTAAACAATAAAAATATGTTATAACACTTGAAACAACAATTTACATGGGTGTTATATAACCATCATATGAAGTTACTTGGTCAATTTACCCTTTTACCCTTCATTTAATTCAATGGACCAAACTGTCAACTTATAAACTTGAGGGCAACTCCACAATCCTTAATAATTAATCACATAATTGTCACCTACACCCAATACTTAGGACTTGTATCACCACCCATTTATTTTGAAACCTTATTGTCACTTTTTTTTAAAAGTCCCTAATTACTACTCACTCCGACTTTTGAATTTTGTGGTACTATATTAAAGTTAGATCAAATGTACAAAATTGTCTTTTGATCTTGTGGTTTTAAACATGTCACGTATGAAATTAAAATGTTATTAAAACACACTAAAAAAAGGTGTTCATTCTTTTTGAAACCGAGGTAATAATATTCTATATTTGTCCAATATTACTAGTCCATTAATAAAAATAATTTTCTGAATTATTTATGATTTAAATAAAAAATAAGTTTTTTCTCATTTTAACTTTAAATATATTTTGTAAAATTAAAAAGATTTTCAAAGAATAAATTAATAAATTATTATATTTTATTTATAATTTTTTAAAATATAAAAAAAAAAGTGAAAAAATAATATAAAACGGAACGAGTAAATTTCTTGCCTATCATGTTCTAAATGTTTCTGAAATGGAAATCACCTTTGTAAGCAAGCATTTTACTCGCAAATTCAAATTTAAGTACCAATATAGCATTAAAATGATAAATATGCATATAAGCCAAAAGGTTTAAACCTTTTAAATTTCACATGTTTGTATATTTGTTTTCTCATAATTTAATTTCATTCGGAACCTTCATAAGAAGTCCTTGTGTAGCATTACCCAATAAAGGATATGAAGGGATGGTTGGGTTTCCTCAAACCTTGAACAAAGGTCTCGAGTTTTAACCTTCGAATATAGAATATTTTGGTAATGAGCAATCTGTATCGAATATTTAAGCTGATAAAAGAAAAAGAAAACACTAGTAAATAGACTAACATTTTATCAGCAAAATGGAGAGAATTAGAGAACTAACTGCAATAAGAATTTTACATTTCAACTGGTACAATTTGTGTTTCAAAAGTATCTAATCCTGCATACCTAGCTTAACTTCAAATAAGGAGGGAATTTAGGGGTGGAGGAACACTAAGGGTAGCAGTTTTGTTGCTTTTTGTTCATCTTCAAACTACTTCATTAAAAGAGCATCTGGATCGACCCCGTTTGAGAATTAAAACCATGGCGAAGGCAAATAGAAGAGCTACTAGAAACAGAAAGAAGCTAGCAAGCTAGGTAAAGAACAATGTCCAGTATCCAGAAGGTGCGTAATGTTTACAGAAGTTCCCACTTGACTAGAACTTAAGCAGCCTTATGAAAATGCTGGGTTAATAGCCTCGCAATCTCAAGAAAACCAACCTTGTCCTTGCCATCAAATATAGTTTTCAACTTGTCGTCACAATGTATCTCTCTCTTGTTTGTGGGATTCTGCAAGCCGCAAAGTTACAATCACCATGTCAGTGTAACCATGAAAGAAAAGAACCATTGAAGAAAAAAAGAAGGGAAAATCACAATCAGTTAGCAGTGATCAAATTGAATAAATTCAATTTCTTCTAGCATACATCAGATATCTCTTGGATTGAGTTGAATCCATAGATAAGAAAGGTCAAATGCCATTTTTTATAACAGTGATATTTGGGCCAACTTGCACGCAATTCGATTACTCCACCAGGTACCTACTACCTCCCACCAACATGGGTACTGGGTTATAAACCAAGGTTTAGACTTCAGACAGATGCCAAGAAATCACCCAACACTTTGGTCTCTGCTAAGATTTGAATCTTGATTTGCCATGTTTTCACCTACTTTATCGAACACTAGGTCATAGCCTTGGATGCAAATGCCAAAGGTCACTTTATGTACTTAATCCTCTTCAGGGGGAAAGGGCAGTTTTAACAATGGGAGTCATCTAAACATACTTACTGAAGCAAGTGCCAGGAAAAAAGAAAAATCCCTCTTCAGGGTCTAAGTGCAATTTTCTGCACAAACAGGCTATCGCAGCAGGCCCCTGAAGGTAGGGATAGCAAATACAAAGAGCCCATACTATGGCTATGACCTATGTACAGATCCCAAATTCAGTAATGGTGAAGAAACTCTTTCCAGACAATCCATGGTGATCCCAATAACTTATTTCCTCTGAGACAAGAAACTACAAAACAATCTTTAGAAGCTTAAATGTACCTGTAGATAATCATGGCTGCACTCATTATGTAACTCCTTGATCTTCAGGACTTCCCTCGCAAGAGGGTCGAAAGGAATTTTATAGCTTTATGACTTTCTAGGTCGTACAAAGTGTTAAAATAGTTTGAAAACTTGGTGATAAGTAATGACTAAAAGTAGGATACCATAGTATTAGTATCATTGGGGCTAGGTCATGAGCATTCTAGCTCTTCATCATATAACGCTATAGAAGTATGCTTATAAATAGAAAACAATCATAAAAGGGCATAAGACCAGCTCATATCATGTGTAGAGAACCTAAACCATTCGCCTAAAAAGATAACCTTAAAGCCCTAACTCTCATCAACCACCCACTCACTCGCACTATTGCACTCCAGCTTATGAAGTAACAACTTCCCTTCTTCTTCTTCTTTTAAAAGGTCAACCACTTTAATTCGATTCTTAAAGACCTCCAAACCATTCAAAGAAACAAAAGGAGGAAATAAAGATAATCATCTCAAGAAGCAGGAACTATCAACTTTGCTTCCACAAAATCAAAAGACGCCATCACATTTTTCATTTATATTTTGAATATGGTAATGTAACAATAATTTATTGATAAAAAAAAACGCCATCACATGTTGATTTACTAGCCAAAATCAATGTCATGCCTACTGGACAACTAAACCAGCATTCTACCGGACAACTAAACCCAATTTAAAATGTTTCTGTCAAAAAAAATTGAACTATAATGTCTTTACAGAAGACCATAAAATTCTCCAAGTAATTAACAGAACCACCAAAAGGATACAATGTTAGCGTGGGTCAAAGTTACACATTGGTTGAGAAATGAACCCGTGGTCTGCTTATATGAGCTCGTTTTTGGAATTGAGTTAGGTCACGATGTCATATCCTTTACATGGTCCTTGCCCCCGCTCCACGCTCCAGTTGGGCTGGAGTGTGAAGGGGTATTAGACTGGGTCAAAGTTGCACATTGTTCGGGGAACAATGGACTGTGAGCTTAACTTTTGGAGTTGAGTTAAGGTTTGAAACGATAGAGTTAAACAATCATCATGAAGTTAACAAAGTAAAAATGAAAATGAATAGTGCAGCAAAGCTCACCACATTCACTAATGAACTCCAAAACAAAATGAAAAAATTTCAGACCTGAAGATTATGGGTTTTAATGTATTCCCAAACTTTCTTGACCGCATCAGCACGGGAGGATTCTTTAGTACCTAAGAAGCTTCCTAGTGCAGGGGAAACTGGTTGAGGCTTCAGTATTCCAGTAGGACGACCTCTGGCTTTGGTCACAGTGGCTGTTGCTGTCGCTGTGGTTTCAGTTGCTGCGGAAGTTTTAGCAGCAGCCATTAAAGCTCGACAGCAGTTACCGAAAATCCGAGTCGATGACGCCATTGATTACTTTGAAGTTTTTCGTAAAACCCTACGGCTGATCAAAGAGGAAAATAGGGTTTTGGAAAGAAGGTCAAAGTGGTAATTCGTTTGGGAGAGTCGAATGATATTTTGAATCCTTACCTCTTCTTTTTAATACTTTCTCCGTCGTGATTCCTTCTTTGGAGTCAAACAATGAAAAATTTGACTAATATTTCACGAAGTAATTTTTTATTATATTAATATATAAGATATTACATTTTATGATATTTTTCAAATTATTTTTGAATAGTTATTTTTAAAAAAATATTGAATTAATATAATTTATTTTAACTTTGGATATTAGTTAAATTGACTTTTGAAAAGTGTAACATGAAAATTAAAAAGTGGATGGATAGTAATTAGTATAATTTTTACTCAATTTAAATGATTATGGATGGATTTAAAAGAAGTAGAGGTGGACCTTAGATAGGTTATGACACCATTACAACTTATCAAAGATATGACCTTATATTGAAAAGTATGGAAGACTTGAATCAGGATAGAAGGTTAGTAGGTAGGAGTGTGTCCATACTAGTAAGTGTGAGTGCTTTGTCGTGTTGCTTGTAGTTTCTTGTTCATCGATTCTTGTGACTAGGGTGAAATAGAAATTGAATTGCGTCCTAAGCAGCCCCATGTTTACTTTTGGCTCAATTGGATTGAACTGAAATGAGCTTAAAACAGATTGGGTCTTGAGCTGCCCAATTTGACCTGCTTAATCCCAATTACTTCATATAGTTTGTTTGTAGTAGTATTTTGTGGTAGTACTATTATGTTCGTATTTGTTATTTTATTATTATGTATAGTAAATTATACATTCATTATCTCTTTCCCAGAGTGTTTTTACTTTAAACGAGTCTATTAAAAACAATCTCTCTCTACCTCCGAGGTAGAGGTAAAGTCCACATACACTTTATTCTATCCAAACCCTACTGAGTGAGACTACATTAAATATGTTGTTTTCGTTGTCAAACTTAATGAAATGATTTATACTCGTACAAATATCTAAACTTTATTTTAGATTGGGAGTAGTATTTTAAGCGTAATACAATGATAACACCTAAAACTTGTAGGCATTCACATTGATTTAATTTCCACAAATCCAAGTGGAATCTACACATTTAGACTGTTAATTGGCACAATTAGCCCAATGCCCTTTCATATTTTTCATACCACATAGCCAACTCAAACTTAACTTGCGTAGCACAAAATGAATCTTTCTTTTTAATGACCGTTGTGTTCGACTAATTCCAGAAGAGACATGTTACCTTTCACCAGCAACTTGACACAAACAGGACAGATGAGAAGAATCACCAGTGTTATTCGTCTCCACTGAATTTTAAACCTGAAACTTCAAGATACCCAATCACTTCATTGACTACTAGACCACAACGGCACAACCTCTAAACTTCTGAAATTTCTGCACTCCAAAGTATAAACTGGAGGTTCCACATTTAAAATATAAACTGGAGGTTCCACATTTAAAATTAAGGCAATTGTCATATGTGGATCTATTTCAAGTTTGAACACTTCAGGAGCACTTGTTTGCTTCAAAATGTTCTCCTTCATAGCTTCCCTGATAAGCTTAATATATCAACGACGCAGACATGATATTCTGTGGAACGTTGAACTCCAAACTCGTCAAGCATATATGATTGTAATACCAGAAGCCTTGGTCAACCAGCCCTGGGTGGCCGCAAGCTGTTAATAAGTTAATAAACGTGACTTTTAATGGAGTAAGTCCCGAATCAATCATCTCATGAAAGATGTCAATTGCTTCTAAGCATTGCTGTGGAAACCATATGCAGAAATCATTGAATTCCAAGCTGCAATAGATCTCTCAGCTAAACTCCCGGAATACCTGAGAACAATGTCAAACCTGCCCACTTTTCGTCTGTCTTCAAGAAATTCAGACATTGACTATTTTTCAATTAAAGAAGCTAAAAAGGTAGCTACCACATTGGAAATAGCAATAACTACATGAGTGGCCAACACTTCAAATGTTGCCAATGATGTAAACTTGATTGCAACAGTTACACTACACTCAGGTTTCCAACATTTAAGCCTAAGCAATATATCAACAACTTATAAAATTTAATAAGGAGAGAGGAGAAGACAGGAAGCTAACATGGCATGCATGAATAAGATATTTTTCTTACTGTTTTTCCAGTGATTCATGAACTGGTTCCTACTGCAGTTGATCTACTGCTTTCAGATTGCATGAGGCATGGAATATCTCCACTCGAAAATGATCAAGGAACAAAGTGTATCAAGTTTTCTGAGTAGTGGTGCTCAGTTCGTGGATGATATACTTTGAGTCTTTAACAGGGAGTTACTTTTGAAGATAGCTAAGAAAAGATGTGGTGAAACATGAGGACAGAACCCACCAAAGTATGTGACAAGCTTGACAGAGTCGTCTTGACACAATGATCCAATCAACAAACAAGTTCCCCATTCATCTGCAGGACTTTCCGCTATGTAAAGATGTTATTAGTGATAAACTCTAATCACAACCAAATGGATTCACCATAACCGCAAGTTTGAGTACAGTGACATCAAGGTTGGGATATTAAGGACCTTTCCCTCCCTGGGAAATTCTGTTCTGATCTTTCACCGGTCATACACACTTCTCCAATTGTTCGCTCACAAGGTGACTAAGAACGAAGAGAGTAAAATAAGTCACGGAAACAAATTCTGAATCAGCACCTGGCATGTGATGCAGCTTTAGCCTGTGGAACGGCAGATAACACACTAAGATTACCAACTGAAAAGAAGTGGATTATGTCCACTGATACTTTGGAGCAAGAGACGATCTGCAAATGTCATCAGGCTGAGGTCCTCTTTTATATAAATATATAGATGGAAACTTCCTCATCAGATGCTATGGACAGGCAAACGCAACAGAATACATATATATTCCAGCGTGGATGCATACAAGCACAAAGGGCTATAAGAGGGAAAAGGATCACATACCTTTAATTCCGCAAATGCAGAGCAAGAATCAACACAAAATCCAAGTTATCCTCCACATTAGGAAAATGAACTGTACAGGACATATAATATAGCAGCATGGAGAAAGAAACTTATATTAAACAAATGAAATGTAATCATCTTTGCCTAGGTAAAAATAACAAGGGAGTAATATCAAGGCATATGAGATCCTCAGAACTTACAAAAACAATAGCTTACAAGGTATTTTTCTAATGATCGTTCGAGTAACCATTAGTTCAAAACAACCAGAAGTAACACAATTTCTATCAAACCAAAATGCGGAGAAAACCTCCATCATTCCTAAACAAGTCTCAGCCTTGATTTGCTTATAATTATTGTCTCCCCATAAACTTCATCAAGAAAACATAACATTGACAATTAAGTATCCATCAAAATACCCAAAAAAAAAAGAACTACTTTCTCCTCTTAAGCGGCCCAGTTTTATACCCACCCTTAGTAGGTTTTCCCCAAGGTGTCAACGAACCTCTCCCATGACTTCCACTACTCTTACTCCTCCCTTCACCACCACCATGTGGATGATCCACCGGATTCATCGCCACACCACGAACAGTCGGTCTCCGTCCAAGCCACCTAGATTGTCCAGCCTTCCTCAACTTCTTCGTCCCATGTTCCGGGTTCGAAACTTGCCCAATCGTCGCCCTACATTTAACATCAATCAATTTCTTCACACCAGATGGTAACTTCACTTCACAGTACTTCGTAGAAGCATTAGGTTCCGTAAGGATCTTAGCACACGTCCCAGCTGAACGAACCAATTTCCCACCTTGCCCAGGTCGCAACTCAATATTATGAATTAGGGTTCCGATTCGCATCATACCTAATGGCATACAACTTCCGATTTGAGAACTGATGTCTAATGAGAACTGCTCCATCATTGATTCAAGCTCCTTCGATGGTTTCATTTTCGATATCATTGCTTCAAATGGACCTGTTACATTGTTAAAAAAAATCAAAAAAAATTGGGTTAAATTGTAGAGACTGAAATGAACATAGAGAAATCGAGATTACTTGTAGAGAAAGAGCGATTGATGACATTGCGAAGAAGGAAAGATGAAGCCATTCGAGCTCTGCAAAGAGCCATTTTTTGTTCTTTTTTTTCTGCAATTCGTTTGTGTGTTCTTGCAGGGGTAGGGTTTAACTATAGTGAGCTTTTCTTAGGAGCTAAATATATTTTTGTGATAAAGTATAACTATGGATTACTTTTTAAAATTTAACATTATTCCAATTCTTTTATTCTATTTATGATTTCAACTAAACTTTTTCAATCTTTTTCGGTTATTTGATTAGAAAATGCATGATTTTTATGTGAAGAAATTATTCTTTAAAATAAAAAATATGTCTACAAACTATCATAAATAATATTTAAATATAACTTTCAAGTTGATATTAGTATTTAAATAAAAAATTTGGGTATTTCACATATTCTAAGTATAATTTTTAAGTTGTATTCGAATTATTCATTTTATTTTCAAATGAAGTGATAAGAAAGTTCCCCAAAAGAAGTGAAAAATTTAACTTTTAAATTACTAATAAAGACTAAAGGTAATATAACTAAATTTAATATGGAATATCCTATTTCCAACTTGGGGGATATTGTGCATAATCAAACAAATGTCATTACTTAGTGTCATGGAATAGTTTGTTCTTTATTTAACTTTATTCAAGATCAGTTTGGAGTTTTTGAATTATGAATAATCATTTTAAGTAGAGTGAACTTTTTATTTAAATTAAAATTTTTGAAATGAATTTAAATTAATTGCACTCAAAGTACGTTTAAGAAAAAAAAATAAAAAATGACAAAGGTTTTTTTCTGGTAAATCGTGAAAAAAATACCATATACAACTAATATTTTCACAGAAAGAGCACTCCGAAGAATCATAATGTTAAATGTTAGTTATCCCGAGCCTCATAACCAGTAAGAAAAACAACAACTAGTTAACTAAACTAATGCACCTCCTAAATTTTCCTAGAGCCTTTTAGTTGGTCTATCCTTTTAATTATCTCCTTATATATATGTGCATTAGCTCCCTATGAATTGTTTCTAATTTCTTGCGTTCCATATATGATAGATCTTTGCCTCCAAAATTATAATTGACAGGTCCTTTATGAAATGTCTCTAATATCGCTCTTTTATCCAACTTAAACATGTATGCACTTGGTCTTTTGCACTTTGTATCCTGACCATCTTTCCAGCTCTTCTTAAGCTCTCATTGGAGGAATAGAAAGGCTGGTAACAAAAGAAAACTCAGTCAAATAATCCCAAATTGATAGCCATACGAAATGAACACTTTGCATAGACAGAGGGTACATAGAGCTAAGTCCATAATTGAACTGATCACTTTGTTCAATGGTTTAACACGACCATTTCTTCCTTTTACCTGTTTTGCATTACAAGTGAACGCTAGAGCCCTTTTTATTAGGAGGAAAACATCTACATACTAACACTTCATGGTCATGAATAATCAGAATGATTATGCCGCTGATGATGATGACGACGGTGATGGTGATTCTTCTTCCCGTGTTCCTTATCCTCAGGCTCAGGTGACCTTGAACGTGAACGTCTCTGTCTGCTACTCCTTTTGTCATTATCATTGTCGTCTCTGTCACGATAATGGTGGAGATTCTTCTTCTTCTTACTGTGTTCCGTATCTTCAGGCTTGGGTGAACGTCTGCGTCTGTTACTCCTTTTCTGATGCTTGTCCTTATCATCTTCCTCTCTGTCATGATAGTGATGGTGATGATTCTTCTTCTTACTGTGTTCCTTATCTTCAGGCTCGGGTGAACATCCACGTCTGTTACGCTTTTTCTGATGCCTGTCATCATCATCGTCCTTTGAATCGAGATAATGGTGGTAATGATTTTTCTTGCTGTGATCCTTATTTTCAGGCTCGGGTGAGCCTGACCGTCCGTGTCTGTTACTCCTTTTCAGGTGCCTGTCATTATCATCATCCTTAGAGTCGTGATAATAGTGGCGATGATTCTTCTTCCTGTGATCCTTCTCTTCAGGCTCGGGTGGACTTCTCTGTCTGTTATTCCTTTTCTGACACCTCCCACTATCATCGTCCTCTGAGTCACGATAATGGTGGTGATCGTTCTTCTTCCTGTGATCCTTCTCTTCGGGCTCTGGGGAACTTGATCGTGACCGTTTCTGTCTATTATTCCTTTTCTGATGCATGTCATTATCATCGTCCTCTGAGTCATGAGAATGGCGGTGATTCTTCTTCTTCCTGTGTTCCTTGTCTTCGGGCTCGGGTGAACTTGACCGTGACCATTTCTGTCTATTATTCCTAATCTGATCCCTGTCATTATCATCGTCCTCTGTGTCATGATAATGGTGGTGATTCTTCTTCTTCCTGTGTTCCTTATCTTCGGGCTCGGGTGAACTTGACCGTGAATGTCTGTGTCTGTTACTCCTCTGGTACCTGTCATTATTATCGTCCTCTGAACTTGACACGGAATGCTTTCCCCAACTTGACTGTGGATGTCTCTGTCGGTTACTTCGTCTCTGATGCCCATCAGAATCATCAGAAGACTTGGATTGCTTTAGAGACTTCTTATGTTTTTTCTTCTTCAGTGATCTTCCTCCATCATCATCCAAAGATGAACTAAAGTCTTTATCATCACGTAAATCTGCTCTGGCTGGTGAAGACCGCTTTCTGTTCTTGCTTTTACTGGATTTCTTTTTCTTCTTTGGCTTGCTTGATAAGCTGGCCAGCAAATCAGGTATATTATCCCCAGTAAGAAATCCTGCACAACAAACAGGGCATTAGGATTCGATGTACATAAAACACTACTAAAGAATTTAAGCTCAACAACCATGGCACGAAAAGAAGAATTTACCTCCGTACTCATCAAATATGTCCTCAGCAACTATCTGTTGGTTGGGGTCGTCAAGTTCGAACCCACCTCGTGGAGGACTGATTCCAGGCTTTTGTTTGAGCTCCCACTTCAAAGGCTGCAGGGAAGGCCGCACAACGGACAAACGAGACATTAGGATCTTTTAGTTTGGTAAAGAAATTTACACTTTTTTGTGGAACACATAAGAAGAGAAAGTCCCTTCCCTTGATTGTTTCAGTAGAAGAGGAGCACAAAGCATTAATACTAAGAAAACTTTTTTTCCTCCGAGCGTCTCAAAAAGTAAATTCATGAGAAAGTCAAATATTTCCCGTTTTCCTTACTTTCCACTCGATATTCATTCCTAGTTCCAACTATAGGTTAGACTACGTATCAGCTTTCTTTCAAACATTTCTCATTCAATGCCATCTGGGATTGTGAATCATGTTTTCAGCATTTGTTTTGAAGTCATCTTCCAGTACCAGCTCCAAATTACTTATCTTAGGAAGTTCTTGGCATCACCAACTAAAGCCCAAAAAAAGTTGGAAAAAGTATTCTCCGTCCATTACAATTTATATCTTCCGTTTCATTTTGGAACATCTCAAGGTGCTTGGCATCGTTCCATTTATATACAGCGTTAGCTTTGATGTGATATTCTTTTGATAAGCCATTATATTTTCTCTATCAAAATAATTTTTTTAATTATTTTAGTAAAATATTATCTACCACAATTACTAAAATATAACATAAGTCAAATTACTATCTTAACTCCGTGCATACTAAAGCTCCATTGCAACTACAAACTATGCAAAATAGGTTATTTGCATCCATCTGCAGCACAAATTCAGTCCCCTACCCTCAGGTGTTCTTGTGCTTGACAAATTTCATGCAACCATAATAAGATATTGGGGGCTTGGTTTTTCCACAGAATTCCATGTTATTCCTTTCCAATTCTCACAGGCCAGGTTCACCCCTTAATTAAGAATCTTTAAATTAATGAGGTCTAAGACTTCGGTTTTCCAGGACACTACACAACTCATACATTCATTTCCTTTAATTTGTTTTGATGAGCTTGTGGAAAAAATGCAGGTAGCCAACCAAAAACCTTAAGCAAATGAGCAGGGCAGATCAAGACCTTTATAAATCCTTCAAGTCGTTGAGTGCCCTAATATACCCAATGTGGCATGTCATATACTTCAACATCATCCAGCGCATGGAACTAAATTTTGAGGTTCACATGCAGACTTGATTGTAAACATACACATCCTAGAATGAGCTTCTCAATTTGGCTTTGATAACGTGTGTACATATTGATAGTAGACATGACATATCCATGCTAGAAAGAGTGTCTCGACTTGGTTTTCGGAACATATGAACGGACATGAGTATCCACCCCAACACTTTTAGAGGTTGTATCCTAAAGGTTTAGATAGAAAAATGAACTGAGCCTAAAGACTTAAAAACATAATGAAAATTGTGCAATTGGAAAGATGAGACAGATCTACACCTTGATTTCGACAAAACTACAAGAAACAAAATAACCTTCCAAGATTAGAGCTCCAAGTTCAAAGAGGAGGCTTGGCATCCTAATGGATCAACCTACAGGTGCTTTAAGTGAAATTGCATAGTTAAAATTAGACGAGGAGCTATGCTAGGGGGTTGTTTCTCCAAAAGGACTTCCAATCCTCTGATTCCCACTTCCTTCTGGTGACAAGTTAACTTTGTTGAAAAAGTGAAGCTACCTCTGTTAAGTTTACTGTTTTAACCACTCTCCCCCAAACTTTTCTCCTTTCTGGGAGGTCAGCTGGTGAAGTCAAAAAGTCTATGTTAGACATCGGTCCATTATACCTCTGTTGAATTGGACCCTAGGAATTTGAATAAATTTCAACAGATAGAGAGGGGGGGGGGGGGGG
>NC_028644.1:63849780-63908698 GCF_001406875.1 Solanum pennellii
GGGGGGGGGGGGGGGGGGATACGAAAAAGAAAGAGTACACGCACACACACATACATAGACCACTTTACCTCAGAAGCATCTGTCTGAGCCAGGATAGCAGTTAAAGGGTCATCTCTTTTTATTCGACTCTCTTCATTTGGCATTATAGCATCTTTCAATGGACATTCACGATCACCACTCTGATGGCCAAAGGTTCCACATCTGACGCACTTGACATTACGTATCTCAATTCCAAAGGGTTTGGCCCTTCCAACTACACCTGTTTCCAGCCTAGAGGTGAAGAACAATCATTTGTGTTAATATCTTGGTATTGTAAGGCAAAAACTGCCATAAGTTTACTAACAATTACAAAAAATAAGAAAGGACAGAAGAAAGATGAATATCCGTAACCAAAAAGATCTTAAATCACGCAATCACACTATTCACAGTATGTTTTAACTCAAAGAAAAGAATTGGTTAAGCATTGGAAAAAAATTATTTGAGTAACTACCACCAAAGAAGCCAATCAAAGACCAGAAAAAGGTTAGGACGACAACTCTGATTATTTTATCCTCCAAGTGTGCTGGTTGTAATTACCGAACATGCTCATATCTAATCTTGTATGACCGCACATCCATCTTAACACTAATACTCTGCAACACTCATCTTATGGATACAGTGGACCTTAGATGCACCATACTTACTTTCAGAGACGAGAGACGAAACAGAGAACTTTTAAGATAAGAGAAGGCCCTTGATAGTGTAGCCAGAGAGGTAGCATACATGTGTAATATGAGGGATCCTATGGCCATTAGAAATAGACTCAGCATTTTCTGTTTAGTTTCCTCCATAGAAGAGGTTGATGTCTGAGTTTTTATACTGTTTGGTAACAAATGTGATTAGGTTTGTTATGGTTTTGTAAATACTCCTTGGTGATTAATGAATATAGTTAACCAAAAAGGTGGAATGCCTCAGATTCTCATCACCATGTATAACACTAATTTTAGTTCGATTCCTAGTTCCGCAACCAGGACAGTAGAAAAGTAGTAGCATCATTGATAAAAAGGAGGTCAAAACTGCTTGAGCAATGACAATGACAAAGGACGACGACAGCAAGCAGATTTAGTCTATTTACATAACTGTGCCTAAGGATAATAACACCATCTTGGTGAAGAAGTGATGAGTAGCTTTGACTTGTTACAACGACAAAAAAAAGTACCTACAGAATCAACTTTTCAGAAGTTGATAGCTAGAAAAATTACTCCATCCATGTCTTATCAGTATCTAGTATCTACTTTCCTCCAAGTTCTGCCCAACAATCCAATTAATGATTGAAATTCAATATTGCAAGCTAATTGAGATTTAAGGGAGAACTATTCTCTTCTACGGATCAGAAGAGAAGCATTTTTCCTAGTTTTGATTCCATACAGCTCCTTGAAAGGGAGCAAGAAAAGAAAAACAAGCATGAAGTATATAGAGCTCATAAAACTGCCACAGCAACAAGTGGTTCTAAACAGCTTTAGCAAACCAAACTGGTAAACTGTTATAGCTTCTCAAATCTCAACTCACAATCAAATAGCTTAAAACTGAAAAATTCATATCTCAAATAGCTTTATAATTTGGTTATCGGCCCTGAAGGAAAACAAAACATACCTAGGAGCGTTTTTAAGCACTTCAAATTCTTCTTCTGTTGGCAACGGACGGCCATATATATCCTTTGCCCTTGGTTTTTTTTTCTCCTGATCAGGTGGCACTTCAGGTCTACTATGAAAGAGTTAAAGCAATCAAAGTGAGTCCAGATTTTATAATCATGATACATTGCGCTTCAGTTTTTTTAAACAAAATTGAGATATAGAGTCTCTAAAACTACAGCAGCTTAGCAGCATTACCCAGAAGTGGAGGCCCCTGCTGCAGATATGTCTTGAGAAGTGCTGCCATGCCCCTGCCCCTGCTCTCTTGCTTTGTCAGCAATTTCGGCAGCTTTTGCACTTTCTGGATTGTAGCCAGGTGGTCGAACATACATAAAGCTAACAGCTTTCATCATCTCCATCTGACAAAATGTGACACAACCAAGTCAAAACCCCCAAAAACATCCTGGAACACCACATATTCAATCCACATTTACAAAATACTAACAGTTTCATATCAACACAAGCCTGAAGTGAATATACCCATCTTAAGGCACCCAAACTCTTATGTCTGTTTGTTTTGGATTATGATACTGATTCTAAATCTTTAAACAAGTAAATAAACAACAGTGGTTACTACTTACTGGGTTACCTTTTCTTTCTCTTTTTTGGAGACGAGAGCAGTCTGACGAAAAAATTCCTGTTCTTGAGCATACTGAAACACACCCACCCACAAAAAAAGACGAAGAAGTTAGCTAACTTAAGAAATCAGATAAATCAATCAAACTGAAACAAACCCAAATCACAAAACAACAGAACCCAAATTGAAATCAGTTTTAACAAGCAAACTACCAAAACCCCAAATCGAGAAAATCGCCAATGAAAAGGGAAATAGGATATATGGGTCGGTTGAAAATAAGAGTAAACACCTCGCGGGCTATTTCCTCAGCTCGTAGTTCTCTCTGAGCATGAGTCTGCTCGGCAATCCATTTTCTCCTTTGATTTGGGTAAGAGAGAGGATGCCAAGGCTTCTGGTTAAGGAAAGAGTGAGACCACGCTGTACCAGCTTTGGTTTTGTAATCAACTTCCCCTCCTTTATCGGAAAATCTCTTGCTTAGCCGGGGTCCACCTCCCTCCTCCTCCATGGCGGCTGAGTTCCGGTTTGGGGGTGGACGGGAGCTGCTGTTGGGATGTATATGGTCCTTCGTAGATGAGTATAACTGCAATAAAAACCCATAAAATTTTGATCAAACGATATTTGTGTCGTCTAATTTGGCTCGCATCAATAACTATTGTCCTTCAAATTTGATTGTGTATAAATAAATAATTAAATATATATAAAATTAAATAAATAAATATATTTTTTACATGACATAATATAAATAAAATGTTACGTAAGTTATAAAATTATCGGATATTATGTATAATGAATATGTTAACTTGCTCAATTGTATATAAATTTAAATATCTACTTGAGTACACTCAAATGGACATAATTAATCGCTAACATTAAATTAAAGATCATATTTATAAACTATATCTATTAACAAATTGTACGTTAAATGTGAATGATATTATTAATGTAAATCATAAAAATAAATATTATTATTAATTGTAAAAATTATTGCAGTTGAGGTTCTCGATTATCATTAATACACACACAACTATATTGATGTGCAAATAAATTAAATTTATTTACGTGAAGCATCCAACACAAAATCATTCAAAAAGTCCAAATAGATACCTTATATAATAGTGATTTGAATTTGTGTGTTTTAACATTGTTCATCTTCATTGTATCTTCTTTTCATTTTAAATTATTTACAAAGATATTTTCTTATTATATAAGAAAGACGTGACGTTGAAACACGCATGTCATGTCTTCATTGATATGTCTGCTTTAACGTGTTTTAGAAAAAAAATTTATTTGTTTTGATTTAATATAATTAATATATAATTTTTGAAATTATGAAATCCATTTTAGCTATGCTTTTTTTGTCTCAAATTCATATTATTTAATTACGATTTTATTATTTTGAATGTCAGTAATAATATTTATATCTTATAACATTTTGAGTAAAAAAAATCAACGATCAATGACGAAAAATATTTTAATTATGATTGTCTTAATAAGCATCTTCACAATAAATTTATACAAACAAAGAGTAATTATTAACTTAAAATATCTAAACAACCATCTTAAAATTAAATTAAATTTCTAAAATTTATCTCTATATATCATATAAATTAAATTAAAAGTTTATTAAATATTGGACTCATGCTAGGACTGACAGTTGTGAGACTAGAAGTGTTTCTTTTTTCGAAAAAAAAATATTTATTTTAAAAAATTAAGTGTTTGATAAATTCTTAAAACTGTTTTTTAATGAAGCAAAAATAATTTCCCTACTATTAAAAAGAAGTTAAAAAAGTCTGGTTTTTTTAAATAGTAGAAGAAGAAATGTAATATTAATTTTTTAAAACTAAAATATCACTTACATATATGCATATTTATCAGTATCTCTCTTATTAACTAATCAACATATCTCATAACTTTGGCTGATTTTTATTTAAAATTTTTATTTTTTATTTTTATATTATAAATTTCTATTTTATTTATGTTTTATATATATTTGTATATTATATTATATATATTACTTTATGTATTATTTTATAGAATTAAAAATAAAAATAACAATGATATTTTTATAAGATCAAAAAAAGGAAAAAAGAATAAACAAAGATTTGGACCTTTCTGAAAAATAACAAATAACAAATTTTCTTTTCTTAATTTACCTATTATTTTATTTTAGTCAAAAAATTTACAATTTTGAAATATTATAACATAAAAAGAAAGGATAATAGCTGATGGAATCTAAAAATATGTAATAAATAATATTCTTCTTTTAAAAAATTTCAACAATATTTATCGATGTATAATATTGCTTGAAAAATTAAATATGCACACTCCAAATAATTGAATTAAAAATGTAACTAAAGTTTCTGCATTATATATTTGAAATAATTTCTCTCTATAAAATGGTCTTAATATTAAAAACATATCAATATATGTCTCTTTTCGTAATTTGACTCTCAAAAGCATTTTTAGAGAAAATTAATCAAACACAAATTGCTTAACAAAAATACTTTTTCATTAAATTTCTCACATTTTTTTTTTGAACATCACTTTTTTGAGAAGTTATTTTTTAAAAAAAACTTATAAGATTTAAAAGCTGGTCAAACTGATTTAGTAGTCAATTTTTTGACTTATTAGAGTGTTTGACAATTATCAAAATCATTTATTTTAAGCCAAAAGTTAAAAGTTAGGTGAAGGGTCCTCTTTTTCTTCAACTTAAAAGTCATTTTATGTTAATCAAGTATATTACCTTTTGGCCCTTAATTCTTTTTCTTAAATTATTATTATTATTATTATTGTTGTTGTTGTTGTTGTTGTTATTATTATTATTATATTATTATTATTATTAATTTGTGATTATAAAGAAATATGTGAATGATAGAAAATATTATTACTTATAGAAGTAAAATATAAATTAATTTTATTTTAATTTTTTAAAGATAAACACTTTAAATTAATCAACTTTTTATCATATTAACAACTTTAAAAATATTTCAAACATTTTTAAAAATTAATTTTTTTAAAATCAATCCAAACGGGCTCTAAATTATTTATCAAGAATTCCAAGGTAGGGAATGCCTACTAATAGTCATTTGATGGAAGAATAAAAATTACGATGAAATGATAAATAGTGTATTTTGTATTTAAGCCTTTTGAGTATATATTCTCACCTTTGTTATGAAATATTTATCCAATGTTGTACTTTTCAAACACAAATACAAAGTTAGTCGACTTCAACACGAATATCAAATATTGTTGCAGTGAAAAAAGAAAAAGAAGCTTAACATGATCATTCATCTTCAATCCACTGAGAATTGGATAGCTACTATGGCATGATTTGTTGTCTCTTTCATCACACAGTAGTTTTTGTTCGGATCCTACCATGCCAAGGCCCACAGGTAATTGAATTTCCCACTTCCTTGTTATTTAACCCTAGCTAGTGGGAAATTGTGCATCTCATAATACAAGAAAAGGACACTGTTAATTATAAACAAATGTCCTTTATTGAGAAAAAATTGTGGATGGGGGGCAAATGAATTGAATAACTCTCAATGTTAGAGGGATTTTTTTGGATATGATATCTTGTTCCTCCACCCATTTTCGTGTTTTCAGCACCAAATGGGGCTCCCTGCCCTGTTAAGCCGTAGTTTTAAGAATATCTTCATCTGGCTGCTGCTGTTGTATGACATTATTTGATTTCACTGTTATGTATATCTTCTTCTTATGTTATGTACTGGAGAATGATCTTGTTGTGTCATTATTACCTGGAAGAACAACTGTTTCATGTAGTGTTTGATATAGTGGAATTTAGCTTAATGGATGATTTTCCAAATGGGAGAAAATGACTTCCTTCACTCGTGGGCAAAAGTTCTTTTTTTTCTTGTGTGGTGTATGGTTCCTTCACTTGTGGGCAAAACTTCTTTTTATTGGATAACTGTGGTGTTCGAACCAGCTTGCGTACATTAATTTCACGAGATAGATTGAAATCACCTTGTGGCTGCTTTTTGGCTAAGCTTAGATTTGAATCTAAAACTTTAACGGTTGTCAACCACTTCATTGGTTACAAGGTCACACCAACCTGTGGGGTGTGTGGGCGAAACTAGTTTTTTACTTAAAACTATCTTAGCTTTTTAAATCATTATCATTTGCTCCACCTAACATTTTAGATATTATTATCCATCTTTAATGCTCAAAATTTCATCAAAGCAATAACTATTTGTAATCCCACTTCGGTTTGGACAATCTTCACCGCTTGATCTAGTTTTTGGGGTTGAGTTGGACTCATTTCCATTTCTACCCAATTCTTGTTTCACCTGATATTGATCTCCATATTTTCTTGTCCAAGCTCTAGTTGCCAGGCCTTGGCGTGCGGAGTGTCAGTAGTCCCACATATATCGGTCTGCGGGATGACAGTTTGTCTCCCTATACTGTCCTGGACAATCCTCATCTCTTGAGCTACCTTTTGGAATTGAGTTAGACCCAATTTTCATTTCTCATCAGTATTCGATTTGCTAATATTATTATTCATATTTACTTATTGGAGAATATTTTCTTATGAAAACAGTTTTCATGAACTATAACTTTCATTGTACCAAACAGACACAACACATTAATTATCTTACCATATGCAATTTATGATAGTTCTTCCTCTTTTCCTTGTTCTTGGATGTTATAACTTATATAAGGTCTTTGGCAAGAAGAAACTCTAAATGCGTTGTAATTGGGAAAGTTTTGTTCCACTGTAGTTCAAAATATTTAGTTTCATTTGCAAGTGCTGGTTCAAACTTGACCTACCATTCAACAAAATATAATGTTATCTTGCTTCTTCAAGAATCTCACCAACCACACACTTTGCATGTGTAAGATCACAAGAATCCATTGTTTGTTCTTGATGCTCTCACGAAGAAGTTGGTTTAAGATGTTCTAGAGGCTCTAAATAGATCCCAAGCATTAAAATGGAAGGTAGCAATTGATTCTGAATCAGACTTTTGATATTGGTATTATAAAAGTATATCACCATGAAATCATAATACAAAGAAAAGGAAAGGCACTGAGAGGAGGAAAAAAAGAAGCTCATTTAGTGATCTAAACAGGTGCTGTCTTTATGTGGTCAATGCACTTGTAGAACTCATTAAATTATTGCAATCTTCTTGTTTTAGAGACCCCACAGAGATATTCCTAAATCTTGTTGTGTGCATCAGTTATTGCTTTCTCTTTATCTTTTAGCTGTGATAAAAAAATGATTCTGATGTTTGCTTCATTGTGCACTAAGCATATTTATTCAGTTCAGAATGTTACAGATTTTATTCTTCCCAAGCATCTGAAGTTTCCTAAGTCAGTTAGGTAAAACATGCCAGAGTGGTACTACTACATTGGAATTTTCGGTGTATATGATCTAAAATCTGGCAATGTGATCATAATCTAAATCTAACATTATTACTATATGTTGTTGTTGACGGAAAAAAAACCATTTGATTTTGCTCTTGAAATGGTTCCCTCTTCACGTTTTCATCGCACACGATTGAGTGCTAGATAAGCGATTAGCCGGTATCCCACTAACATTAGAGCCATGATGAATACATCCATCCACATATTGTTCAGGCCTATTGATTTTATGGCTGGAAATTCTGCAACCTGGCAATAGACGCCTTTTGAACACTCGTAGTAGTCGTTATCATTGTATTGTACCCCTAGAAGCAACTTGTAGCAGTAGTAGCTGTAGCTCAAATATTTTAACCAAACTATAAAAGGGGGAATTTGTTGAATGTAATATCCTCCGGCAATTAGGAAGACTAAAGTTGTGACTGATGCTA
Source organism: Solanum pennellii (assembly GCF_001406875.1). Classification (NCBI taxonomy): domain Eukaryota; kingdom Viridiplantae; phylum Streptophyta; class Magnoliopsida; order Solanales; family Solanaceae; genus Solanum; species Solanum pennellii. Next base: position 63,857,835 of record NC_028644.1, read on the forward strand.
AGGTAGTGGCCTGTTTCACATCCATGAGCATGGCACCATATGCTAGACCGAGGCTCTGAGAAACAAGTACGCTGTAAAGGACTACTAGAAGAGATAGGATGAATGTGGCAGGGTTGGCTTTGAGCCCACCCATCCAATATAGGATGAAGGTAAACGCTGTTGGTAGTGCCAGTTCCAAGGGAAGATCCCCCACAGTTTTAGCTAGAAAATATGATGAGAGTCTGTACATTCCTGATGATCGCTCTTTAATGAGCATCCTTCTTTCTTGGGGAAAAGTGAAAACTGCATTGTAGAGTGGATAGAAGCCCCAGAATACCGCGAAGAAGAATACCATTGCAATCTGCACGAGGAAGTTAAATTATAAATATCATATTAGCAATTGAATTTTGCAATTCTATGATGATGCGAAATGTGATAAAATTAGATTGTCAATATTGACGTTGGAAATGGTTTTATATTAGCAGATATCGTCATGTTGCTTTAAATACGAGCCTTCTCTGCTGTTATTGGAGCTACCTAGTGTAAATCTTGAAACTAGTTTTCTTCCTAACATATAAAAGTTCTTACTCTGTCTTCAATGTGGGATGTTGGAGTGTGCCACCATAACAATCCAGCAAGAAATGCTACACTAACAACTTGGAAGATTCTAAGCTTGTTGAAGGTCTCGTATCTTCGTTCCTTCAGCCCCCTTAGTAGCAGTACCTTAAATTGATAGCCCCAACTCGTGCACCAGTGCTCTGACTTCACACCATTTCCTGCATGAGTAGAGCACGATAGAGCTGGAATCAGTCACTAATTCGAGGTAGAGAACAATTTGATAGTCAATTATAACCATCCCTTTCTTCACAGTTAATTGGAAACTTACTTGTTGAAACATCCTTTGCGTAACTGTAGTTATTGGTATCTGAACTGCATAGCTCAGTTTTCAGCCTTGTATAAATGTTCTTGTCATAAGCAGAGATGAGAGCTTCTCTAACAGATTTCTTCTCCTGTTCACTATTGTCACCTTGCTCAATTGCATGCTTGGAATCAGGTCCAATTCCTGAAAATTTGAAGATCCTTTTTAAAGAGATGTTTGACACCATATACATGATTTGAATGTCTCACTGTTTGCATATCTTTTGCTCCTCCATATACAGTAATTGGTCAAAAAGGAAAATTAAAGAATTTAGATTGAGATATACTGATTAAATGGTAGGACAATTTATGAGTGGATTCTCTTTTACTCTACTTACTTAAAGGTATTGAATAATTACCATTGCTTATCATCAAGCTTAGCGACTCATCTGACTTTAGCAAAACCAATAATGAAAACTATGGACCTCTAAAATAAGTTGATTTGCTAGGAATGATATTTATGTTAGAATGTTTGAATTACCATTGGCAAGATCAAGCAAGAGATCAGCAGGATTGATAGTGATGGATGTGGAAAAACCAACAGAGGAGAAGTACTCGAGGGCGGTTGATGCAGGACCATAGTAGATAGGGCAGCCTTCAGAAAGCAAGACTACCTTATCAAACATATGGTAGAGCCTACTGGATGGTTGGTGGATTGTAGTGATCACAGTTCTGCCACCATCAGCTAGGCGCTTAACCGTAGTTAGAATCCTCAGAGCTGTAGTAGAATCCAAACCAGAAGTAGGCTCATCTAGCAGTAGTAAACTCGGGTTAATTAGCATTTCTTGTCCAATACTGACCCTCTTTTTCTCCCCACCTGATATCCCTCTAAACAATGGTCCTCCTATCATGCTGTTTCGACATTTGTTTAACCCGAGCTCCGCAATAACATGCTCCACATGCCTTTCTTTTTCCTCCCTGCTAAGGCTTTGGGGAAGCCTTAACAGAGCTGTGAAGAGGAGAGTTTCTGTTACAGTTAGATGAGGATATAGGACATCATCCTGTGCCACGAATCCAGTACGACGTTTGATAGCTCCTGAGAATGGCTGGCTGTTGTATGTAATTTTCCCTGATAGCTTACCCGATAGACGGCCTCCTAAAGCCGTTAGGAGGGTAGTTTTTCCACTACCTGATGGACCTAACATTGCTAGCATCTCCCCTGGACACACAATACCTGTCACTCCATTTAGTATAGTCTTTTCTTTTGTGCTTGATGGTCCTCCACAACACATTCCTTTTGTTTCTTGCTTAATCTTGTAAACAACCTCTTCAAACTGCATAATAACATATTGATAAAGAAACAAAATGAGTACTATTATGCATGTAACTAACAAGTCTAGAGAGAAATTAAGTTAGAAAAAAGACCTTCAAAGTTATTGGAAACAAGGCCCTTTGTATAAAGGACTCTGAGTTATTCATCTCTAGCTTCGACGAATTAGGTGGAGCTGCCATCAATTCTGTGCCAAAGTTTTCTGGTTTTGGTGCTACACAATGAAGAGGCATTGGTGTTTTGTTTAAGCAGTTTGTTTTACTGATGATGGGGAGAAGTTATATAAGAAGGAAGAGAAGTTAAAGAGTTGCTTTTAACTTGAGTTTTCCCAAGAGAAGTGAACAACCATATAAATATATAAACTGAGAAAGACACAGAAGAAAAAAGACCAGTATCTATTGTGTGTTTAAAGTCTCCGTGATGTAGGCCTATCTCTCCCTTTCTTTTTCCTTTGTGGTTCCCACCCTTTTTCTCTTTAAGTAATGCAACACTTTCACTTAATCAAATTATTTAAACTATCTTCTTTCATTTTGATCCCAATATTTTGCTTTTGGTCACTAATTTTATACGTCTAAAACGTATTCCCAAAAAAAAAACATGTGAAAATGTTTTTTTTTAGAAGATGTGGCCTTTGTCTATGCCACACTGGTAGATCTATTTAAAAAATAGCAAAATTAAGGGTACTTCATATATATCATCCAACAATAAGAAGTGGGTAATGAGACTGAAACATGCCACTGAACAGATCATTTTTTCACTTGCCTTGCAGCTCTGATTGAAAAGAAACTTAGATTTAGACATTAATTATCTTTGAAATGATTTTTTTTAAGGCAAGTTGCAATAAAAGAAAATGAAAATCTAATGTGGCAATACCCTATGAATTATGGGTTTTGTAGGCTAATTTTGTCGGATTTGTGCTTTTTTCCTCTCCTTTTTTGTTATTTTAGATTAATCATGTACGGATGATTTATATATACTAAAAAAAACTATAATGATTTTCACCATTCAATGAAAAACAGGAATTAGATATGGTGTACAAGTCGGTAAATAGTTCATAGCTAACGTAATTTTTTTGATAATTCATCGTCAAATAGCATTGGCGATAATTTTTGGGTGTTTAGTTATATTTTAGCTTGATTGGTAGATCATAGTTGAGGTATCTTATTTTTCAAGTTACTATCTTCACTTATTATGAACAATCACATATAATTATTTGATATTGAAAAAGTATATTACATTAACATGCTAACAGAGTATAGAAGTAAAACTCTTTTGTTATTCATTTGAATTCCTTAACGGGAAAAAGGACAAATATACCTCTAAACTCTCGTATATGGTATGTAAATATCCTTCGTTATACTTTTAAGATATTAGTACCCTTTCGTCTAAAAATTAGATCATATATACCCTTTATACTAGTGAAGATACACGTGTCAATTTATTAAATATCCGATCGATGGATAAGATTGCGCCACATGTCCCTATTTAGTCTTCGTTAGTGAAGGGCATATACGTTCTAGTTTTTGGACGGCAGGGATATCAATATTCTAAAAGTATGACGGAGGATATCTGCATACCATTGACGATAATTTGAGGGAGGGTATATGTGTCCTTTTCCCTTCCTTAACTTAAGAGTTTTTTATGTACTTCTTTATATGACTGATAGTGCTTCCCACCTTTAATTCACTCTATTATTTTTGGACTTTTTTAAAGTTTTCTGCAAATGGGTTCTTACATTATCTGCATGTCAACTCTTGTGCATGCTACACCTTTTTTTTTCTTGGCTTTTAATAACTACTATATATTTGTTTTCCTATCTTATGCACTGCTTTCTTTTTCTCTTTATGTCATGCGTCTAAACCACCAAGGATTATAATGGGATAGATAAAGTTCCTTCATTCTTAATCAGTGATCTTAGGGTCGATGAAATGGTTGAGAATTCTGATGTCTCAGGTTAGAAACTTCGTGGAGACAAAAAGAACATCATGTGATTCTTCCTATATGATCTAACCTCGATGGATAAAGTTACATGGTACCTGTTGTTGGTGGAACGTGATAGGTATTCCGTGGAATTAGTTGGGATGTGCAAAATTTGTTCTGGACACCACGATCATCAAAAAAAAAAAAAGATAGGCCTTAAACAACACAAATTTAAATGTCTCAGGTTCTGTTCTTCGGAAACAATCTTACTACCTACACACCTACCTGAGATAGTGATAGGATCTGCGTATACTAAGTTGTGATTAATGAAACTTAATACTCATTGACATTTGATTAATGATTTGGTGCTCTTCAAGTGATGGAATCTACAACGTAAGGTCACAGATTAGTAAGAAAAGCAAAAAGATGCCAACTTTACTGTTTTCAAATGTTCATAAAATTCTCACAAAATAATTAAAAGAAAACTAATTTATTTCTATAAGATTAAAAAAAATTTAAAAACTTATTTGGTGATTTTGTCAGTGGGGATTGATGCAAAGCTGCATTTGCAGGAAATATTCTGAAAATATATAGAGTAACATGACTAAGCTGAGAGTTGAGTCAGTTGAGTGGTGCCCAATTTATGTACATGGCCGTACATTATTATATATGATTAACATAAAATATAAATTTTGAGCGCGAAAATCTTAATAGTTTAGTTGATTGACTACTTGAACTTTCATTTTGTTATCGCGGGTTCAGTTCCCCTCCTCCATTTTCCCTTCCCTTACCCCAATGCAATTAACTTCTTTTTTGATATTTCAGTTGGTTGACTACTTGAACTAATTTCAATGTGGATTCAGTTTCCCTTCTCCATTTTCCCTTTCCCTACGGTGATGTAATAAACTTCTTTTTCGAGCAAACAACAAAATTCAAACTCTTTTTCCCCGACCTATTTAACTCTTTAGTCATAGTTATGCAGATGATATTACGAGATCAAACTAGTTGAATATGCAACAACAATCCAAGGTCGCATATCCAGACGAGGTAAGGAGTATAAAGCAATTAGTTCATAAGAATCACTGTGTAAACATTTAATATCAAGCTCTCTAAACTCTACTAGTAAATTATACTGAGTATTTTGAGCGTACTAATTTGTGTGAGAGCATAATGACATGCACACATTTTTCAGCTTTTCCATTATTTAAACTATTTCCTCCTTAAATTTCTGTTTGCTACATTTATTTAGTTAAAATAAACATGTAGTTTATACCATCATAGCTAGCTAGCTAGCATTGTTGATCTAGATATTATTCTATTTCTTCTTTTGTAGATGTTACCATGTGTGTAGATCAAACTTACACTAATTTGAAATTTGATGCTTTAATTCTTAAGATAAATTTAGAAAATTGAGAGAATCCCTAATCCAAAATTGTGGTGCATTTGTCACTTTCCAGTTAAAAAATATTAGGATATACATACCACTCGTGGGGAGCATTTATTCTTATCTCCAGTTAGCAGTATAATAGAATTTCACTATTTTAGTAAACAGGAAAATAAAGTGGAAAAGGATCAATTCTGATACTCACTTGTTTTAACATAGCGTGTCTGGTACAGTTTGATTCGACATAAAATTTTAAAAAAATAATGAAAATTTAAAACGTGGTCCTTGATATTTCGTAATATTTAATTTGTGAGAGTACAACATTTTTCTAGTTAAGTAGAGTCATCTTTACGAAGATGAATTAAGGAGAGGTTGTTATAGAGATATATTTTCGTAACATTGAACTTTTGAAATTTGTGGGTTAAATAACAACTTTTTATTAAAAGTAAAATGAGAAGTTTTAAAGCTAATTATTTTATATTAATTGTAAGATATATCATACTTTTTTTTTACACTATTTTATTAACATAACCTGTTCAACTCATTTTGATTCACTTGAATTTAGCTTAACCATCCACTTAATTGAGACTTTTATTAATGTAACAAAAGATTAATAAGGACATAGTCTCAAACAAAATGGGACATAATGAGTAATTGATAACCACATATTAAGCAAATAAAAAGTGAAAATCAATGGTTTCTTTTTCCTAGTAAAGCCATTTGATTCTTATATTCTACATTCCCTTGGATAGAAAATTGAACTATAATTTTCAATATTCGTATCAAGCAAATCCAATATATCACCATATTCTATAATTAGGTCGTTGATTTCCGTAATATTCATTAAAGAAATTCATGATAAACTAAAGTTGATTAGGTTATTAATTTCTTGATTCTCTCATGATAATGAATTCCACCTTTTTCGATTAATAATGAAAATTGTTAATTAAATAATAGAGAACGTTCACTTGTAGACCTATATGATTCAACTTGTTGATAACTTATACTAATATCTAGAATTTTTTTTATTGTCCGTGTATATAAATTAAATAAAAAATTAAACATGATAATATTCATGGTAATTTAACCACCTTTAGGTGAGCACCCATGAAATTACCTTTTTATTTTATTTTATTTTATTAATCCTTACCATTTCAATTTGTTTTGTATTTTTTTTTTTTACAAATGAAAGAGATTTTGTTCCACTAGTTAGTTCATTGCTTTTTTGACATATATATATATATAAAATATTCTTTCTTGCTTTCACACCTTTTATAATTTATCTTGAGCCCCATGTTGCATGGTAGAAGATATTCTCTCCCTATTCTTCCTAATATATATATAGCATCATACTTAAATCATCTTTGACCAATTGTAACCCTTCAAATTTTCACATTTTCTAAACTTTTCTATACGTCTTGTTATGTCATTCATGTCGATGGAACATTTCATTTTTACAAACATTATACTTTTTGTATACTCAAATGTTTTTCTAAGTATTTCAATTCGATCTATATCAGACCTTAAAGATTTTCGAGTTCTTACTATGAAAATATAATATACCACCCGTTTGAGCTATGGACTTAACTCATACTTTTGAGAGTAGTTGTTTTCTTTGTAGAGCTGTTGACAGGGGCTTTGTTGGTCGAAAGCTTATTTTTAAGCCACTTATTCAATTTCTTGACTGTGTGTGACTGCTAAGTGCTACTAGCAAATAGTTCAGCAAGATCAGCTCAGACCTAAGTAATTTGATATTAGGTATTGTTAAAGAATGACAAAAGTCTCACATCGATGGTTAATGAGATGGGTGGACTCCCTATAAGGCTTGGACAATCCTCCTCCCTTTGAGCTAGCTTTTGGGGTGTGAGTTAGGCCTAAGACCTAATTTCACATGGTATTAGAGCAGGGCCCGTTTCACCCGATGTTGGGATCCCCAAAATTAAAATTGCCTACACACCAGATGCTAAGCATTGGACGTGAAATGGGGTGTTAAAGAATGACAAAAGTCTCATAACGATGGTTAATGAGATGGGTGGACTCCCTATAAGGCTTGGACAATCCTTTTTTCCTTTGAGCTAGCTTTTGGGGTGTGAGTTAGGCCTAAGACCTAATTTCACAGGTATCAGTTGCGCGCCTTGAATTTGGGATGTGACATTAAAAAAAATCCAACTTCGTCCCCCTGATCCTTACACGAAATGAATTTAAATTAATCGAGACATCAATACAAATTTCAAACATTCTATGGAAAAAAAGGAAATTAAAGATGTCATTCTTCTTGTCCAACATTTCATGTTTGGATGTTTTTTTATAAGACTAGCTATAGGTCTATAGTTCATTTGAGAGCATCTAAGATTTGTTAGGCCTTTTTTTTAATTCGTTTGATTACTTAGTACAAATATAAAAACAATTTATAATCTTATCAATCTCTTTTTTAAAAAATAAAGTCTATATACTGATTATCTGAATTATTCTTTCCCATCTTATTATCATCTCTTTTTCTCATGCTAAGTAGTTTCTTCTACTTTTAGAATTGTCCTTGTCTTGTTTATGATTCATATATAGAAAAAAAATTTGTTGGATAGACCTTGATTCAAAATTTTGGACCATCCCTCTTGTAATGAGGCTATAAGAGCTAGGCAATATATATAAATAAAGAAGTGCATTATATTGGACGTGCGAATAAATTTCAGGATAGTGCATTTTATATTGGATGTGCGAATAAAGTTCAGAGTATGGTAAGTTGGTCAGATGAGGAAAAACTTGAGATCATTTGAGAAAAATCACACAAGTTTGATTTGTAATGGTTAATATAATATCACGTTACGAGTATAATTTAGTTATTTTAGCCCAATAATTAGTATTGAAATCAATGTATCGATGATAAGGGTATGAAAATGCCAGCACCCTCATCTAAATTGTCCTTGAATTTCCTCCACTAATAAAATTTTCCTCTCTCACACAAACATACATTTTGGACCATTGATGTGTAAAGTTCAAGTGTAAAATATATTCCTTATTATATGCTAGCTAACACACTCTAATGAACAAACAACAAGGGAAGTCATGTTATCACTTATTTCCTGTTATGTAACAACATGAAGAACCAATACTCACATAATAGGAAGTTCTTATCATTCATAGATTGTAAACATAAAACAGCCTATCAAATTGTGCCAATAGAGATTCCGAGTTCGAGTTTTACCATCACTCATTCTCATTTAATGTGATTGATCATAGAAAAAAAAATTAGACATGCATCATATGAAAAGACGTGTTGAAGTCTTGAAGACCTAACGAAGTAAAGAACATTGTGTGTCCTCACGTTAATAAATTATCCTTTTAGGTGAGATGATCGTGATATATATATTTTAAGAATATGATATTGAAGCAATCAGAGGTACTGAGTTTGAATCCCACTATCACTTATTACCATAAAAAGTTCCATATTCTTGGCTCATGCATAATTGTTTTTCTAGATCCACGCATGAGAAAACACATTGATAACATAATTAAGTGTATTTTCTCTAGCAACTTACGCTTAAAATGATCCATTATAGTGGTAAAATACAAATTAAGTGAGTAACCAATTAATAGCAATGAATTAGCGATGAGAAACCGTGAAAATAAGGATTATATTATAGCCCTTTTAATTAGTCCTTGCTGTATTTGAATGTAACATTTAATTTTTGACTACTTGAAAATATACATTTTTAATTCTTTGCTTATGAATATTTACATTTTTTTTTGAACTATGCCTTTTAATAGTTAAATGCTAAGAGTTTTGTGGAATTTATATTGTTACTTAGGAGTATAAAATATACTACTAAAAATAGTTCAAATTAAATATATTGTCTCATAAACATAAAGATAAAAAATTACCAATAATGAAGGGACCAAAAGAATTAGTCCCTTTAGTTTTAATTTTATCTTGTCCTACTTTTTTGTAGTTCGTTTTTGTAAAAAATATATCTTTTCTTTTTTAGCAATTTTTTAATTTCTATCTTCCATGTAATATGTTTAAGATTACAAAATTAAATATGTTTTGATCTATTTGACATATTTTTAATTTAAGATTAGAAGATTCAAAAATCTTTTTTATTTTCTTAAACTCTGTAACAAATCAAAATATGACAAATAAATTGAAAGGAAAGAATAAAGGTTTTTAGAGCCTTTTTTTTGCTGCGGGTGGGGCAAATTACAACGATTAAATATAATTATATTTGCTAGCAAAATATATATAAAAAATATATATATACTATTTAATCATACATTAAAATAAAATTATATTTTATTGTTATTATTATTATTTTAATGAACGACTATTTAAATAAAAGAAATTTCAAAGATTTGAAAGAAAGTTCCACAAACAAACCCTTCACTCTTCCAATATATATTCTTAGTAAAATCAACAATAAATAAATAAATTATGTTCTTATTTCTACCGATCGTCTTTGACTTATATGCTTTAATTAGTTAACACAATTAATAAATGAATCTTATATATATCATATTATTAAGGATTGACAGGTAATTCAAAGCTTAAATTCTCGAATATAATTACCAAGTTATTGGAGAATCCTTATCACTTTGATTCTAAACTATTCTTTATTCAATTCATAAGTATATATAATTCCTTTAATTTTTTTAAATCATCTTCAACATAATGAGTACTACTTTTTATATTTTTCTAATTAAATTTAGTATATTCCTTTATGATAAAACGATTGAATTTAATGTACAAAATGTTTGTTTTTGGCGCGGATTAAATTCGAATAAAGATGAAAATTATAATTTTTACTCGTTTTAATTGACTACTTTTTTTTTTTTTTAGAATGAGAAAAGGTAGAAGATAAGAATATTAATATATTCACATAATTTCTTTTGGGAAGGGTAAGCATATTACCGTGACTTTAATTTGGAATATATCTTAGAGAAAAAGTTGTGTTTCAATCATATATTTTTTCATTTAATTAAAGAGTCAACTATGATTAGTGACATGAAGCAAATTAAAAGTGTTTTAGATGCCTCATCACAATTTTAATATTTTTTATTTGAGATAAAAAATATAAAGTAATTTCTTTTTATTCGAAGCTGATCCAAACATTATAAAAGTAAATATATACTTATTATTTTGGTTTGTTAATGGAAGTTTTCGTCTAATCATTGTAAGTTATTTTTTAATAGAATTTACTCTGACGTTGTAAAATAATATTTATACAATCATATAATTTAAAGAAAATAGGCAACTTTTTAGAATGTGCGTTAATTGTTGGTAACGTAACGTCATAAATTACATTAATTAATAAATATAATTTTATTTTTTTGCTTTACAAGTACATATATAACTTAAAATTCGTTTTTAATTGATATGAACATGTCAATAGGTGATATTCTAACTAATTTTATGAAAAGATGTAATGGAATAGAATTTAATTTGGTTCAAGTAATGTCTGGAGTATCTGTATTGAGATCTGATCAAATTTAAATTCGTATCAAAAAGTTATATATTAATCGAGTAAAATGCTTCTGAACATAATCAACTATGTATATAAGGGAATCACTATACAATAAATAAGATATTTAGTGTCAATTTTTTTTTATTATCGTGAAAATATCTAACGACACTTAAATTAATGTAATTTATACATTACCGACATTTATATAGAGATACTCATAGATATTATTGTTTTAATCTTCTATTTATTTTATTCTTTTACATAATTTTGATTTCACATTATAAAGTTGTAAATTAAATTTGTGGTAATGGAATATAAATATTTCTTTTAATGGAAAGTAGTGTATTCTCACATCATCTAGAATTTTGATATTCCTATTTGAAAGTCCAAATTGTGATACTAATTACATTTGGTCGGTTTAGACAATTGGAAAGTTCATAATAAGAATCATCTAAAATTTAAAATATTAAAGATGAAACATTTCTTCTTTAATTATGTTACGTCGATATTACGCTATGCTTTAATTTAATTTGTATGGACTAATTCTTTTTCCTTAACAATATATGTGGAAATAATTAATTTGTTGATAATTAATGACTATAATCTATATAATTAATTAACACATAAGCACAACCTTCCTGTTCTCTTTATATTCAATCTTTTCATACGTGCGGCTAAACATACATATATATATATATATATATATTTAACATAATGGTCCAATTTTATTTATATAATTCAAAAAATTAAATGATGAAAGGTTTTATCATGATTGTATTTTTATTTAAGAATAATTTCTTAGTACAAAAAGGTTTATATGTTATTTTTTTAAAAAAAAATTTTAAACTTCTATTCTTCTCGTATCATAACATTATAATATTCACAATATGTAATAGCTTAAAGAATCTTATTTAAGTAGAGATTGGAGAGTACTTTTTCATTTTTTTCTATCTGATTATTATCTCTAAAAATTTATAATTATTTTTCACATGACGTTTTATTATTTCGATCTGAATATATAAAAGCTAGTTGGTGATTGTTGTCGTTAGTGATGTGAATAAAAAATAGTTTTGGAAGGCAAAACGTGGTATACACTCTCATCTTGTGGTGGGGTTTTTTGAGATATCATTTTGTCAATATTGTAATGGATTTTTTCTGCTACATAACTATATTATATAATATAAATATATATAGTATATAGTATTTTTCACTTTTAATCTTTGTGAAACTTTCAAGGTGATGATGAAGGAAATCATGTTGTGGGTGGGCTGTCCCTACACAAATTAAAGTGTCTTAGTGTAGTACTCAATTCATTATCTTCTCAATTATTATATAGACTTCTACATTTCATACACACCCCTCTTTTTAATTGAGTGACTATATAATAACCTATTAATTATTATCTCTTTCACTCATTTGTCCTAATTATTGCCACTTTAACAACCTTAATTAGTTGTTGACCCCTAATCTAAACCCCCCCTTTATTTGAATTGATAGTGACCCTCCATCATCTCTTTAGTACTACACACCTAATTTGTTATTATTAATTCTTTAAAAAGGATAAAGAAAAAGTTAGTATATAGTGATGATTTCATAATTTTCTTGTTGAAGATCAACATTCTTTGTGACATCCTCCTAATTGAGACAACTCCATCCATGTGGGAGTGATCTTGTGAATTTCCCCCCTCTATCGCTATTTAAAATTTACTAATTCGATTGTTTCAGTTTCGTATTAGACTATTAGGTATAAAGCTAGAAGAAAGATAAGACTCTATATTAAGATATTATCGATTTGTGTGCAAGCTCGAACACTCCCTTCGCTTGACTAATTGATTTTAGTGTGAAAATTTGCTTATAACTTCTTATATTTGATCAAATTATTGCTAGGTTAAAATAAGTCAAAGATATTTTTATATTATCGATTTGTGTGCAAGCTCGAACACTCCCTACACTTGACTAATTGATTTTCGTGTGAAAATTTGCTTAATTTACTTCTTATATTTGATCAAATCATTGCTAGGTTGAAATAAGTCAACGATATTTTTATATTATCGATTTGTGTGCAAGCTCGAACACTCTCTACACTTGACTAATTGATTTTAGTATGAAAATTTGCTTAATTTACTTCTTATATTTGATCAAATCATTACTAGGTTAAAATAAGTCAACGATATTTTTATTATACTGTGATATTGTTCATTTTGAATAAAATCCGCATGATTATTTCGAAAAGGGTCTGATGACACTATTAAGAGTATTGTCAGACCTTATGTATATCTTTTTTTTTTCTTTTCAACAACGAATTAAAGTACGATTTTCTTCGAATACACTATAACAAAAATAACTTTTAGCAGTATATAATATTGACATTAATAAAGAGTTCTAAAGTCTTTAGTGGCAATAGTTAAGTGACATTAGAACCAATGTCACTAAAGATTTTAGGAACATATACAAAGAATGTTAATTACCGCTAAAAATACATATATTTAGCAACAATTAGTTGTCGCTAATGATCATTTTTATTGCGGTGATACCAAACAACCTCTCTTACAAATGATCCATCATCTCAAAGGCTTATGTATAGACTAATTGTGTCACCTACAATTGAGTATTTATAATTATGGTCACTAAAAGCTTATAGACTTTTTTTTTATAAATTTTTTATTTTTATAAAAAAAATATATATATACACGCACATCTTCAAGGTTTGGGATAAAGATAGTAGTAAATTGGACAATAAATCAATAAAGGCGCTAAGCTCGAATTCACATAAACACAATTATAAAAAATACTCTTAACATGATATGATATTATCTGTTTTTGAGTTGAATCGACACTTATATACCCCAAGAAAGGACCCATTTGTCCAAGTATAAGTCATATGTGACTCTAAAGTGAAAGGCTACTAGAATTTAGTCAAGTGTAAAATTATGAAAGGATGTTTGAGATTTGCAAGTCCTTATCAACAGTTAGTGGTACTGTATTAGGTTGTGATAGCCACTCTTTGTTTAATACTTAGTAACTAATGCTAATCCACACTTAATCCTTTAACACTTTTGTTTATACAAAAGAATTAGTGAACGTAATCCTTTATTTTGGGTTTATTTGGGACATTGCTAATGACACTTCCATTGATCACCTCATTCAAATCCACAAATATTGCAGCATGACGCAATACATCAACTTTAATTAACTTTTTTTCTTAATTCATTCCTAGTTACTAATACTTAAATAGTAATACTACTTTTAATCAACACTTCATTTGCCCTATTGTGCGTGAGCATTTTAGGTAAAGACTACCTCATCAACCAAAATTAAATGCGTTCATCGTTTATTAGAGTTGTGCAAATATTAGTAATTATAACATTATGTAATAGTTATTCATGTATTTAGATTATCATCACAGCAAGAAATCAGAGCTTCTGAGATGATTTTTCGTAGAGACTTATCTTTATCGCCACAAAATGAGATGAATTAGTGACGACAAATAAATGTTACCACATAATGTATAGTTTTACTAGCGACCCTTGAAATCACCACGGAAGATAATATATTAGTGGCAACTTAATCACCTTTGTCACAAATAGTCCTACGAGTCATCAATATGGGCTAGGCCCGTTGGGCCGGCTTGGCGTAACCTGAAATATAATAGGGGTGGGCTAATATTTTTGGAGCCCATTTAAGAAAAGGGTTTTTAAGCCCGGCCTGAATAAACCTGTTGATTTGTGGTGCTTGAGAAATATCGGTAGTGCCGACCTGTGGGCTAATAAAAATTAATTAAAAAATATAATATAATATTTAAATTTAAAATTAAAGAGAGTCCAAACTCAAAACAATTAGGTTAATATTTCTATTTAGATATTTTATACTTTTACTTGAAATTTTTTTTAATAAATATTATAAAAATAGTTTTATTCGTGGATTTGATTAACAAGTGATAACATTAGCATCATGTAATATTGTTTTGTCGACATTTATGATAATATTTTTAAATTATAATTTATAATTTAATTTAATAATAATAAATAAAATATAATTTTTAAAAAATGGGTTGGCCCGGCAAGCCTGTAGCCCACGTACTTGTGGGTTGGGCCTACCGTTTTTTGGCCCACACCAAAAATGGACTAGCCCGGTCTGACCTGTAAAATATCAAAGCCTGTATGAATTAGTCCGGATGGGGTGAGCTAGCCCATATTGACAGCTCTAACTAAAAATATGCCTCAAAAGATTCATTGGCTGCGGTGAAGAAATTATCGCTATAAAAGGTCTTTTGCGGCGACTTAATCGCCACGAAAGAGGATTTGTGGCAACTTGGTAGTCTCCACGAATTTTGTTGTTTTTATAAAGATTTTGGACGTAAGTTCAAAGTTTTATTACTAATGTGTTTGGTCCATTATCTGTACTAAATGTTTCAACCACGTAATATATTTAATTAATAAAAATAGTAGTGGAATTTAATACAATTTTTAAAAATAATCTATTTACAGTATTAATTTATATAATAATATTTTATTAGTGATAATTAAAACTTGTTTATCTGTGTAGACAATAAAAATAAGATAGAAGTGAAACTTAAATATACACATATACAAACATATAAACTCACTAAAATGAAAAAATATACAATATTTTCCCTCATACCAAACACACACCTGTACATCTTTGATTTATTGAGTGTCAAATAAGAAGAGGGATTCATGAGTTTCAGCTATTTAGATACGAACAAATACTATATGAGGTTTATATTGAAAAAAATTATTGCGCAAACTCTTGACAAATATATATTGGAAGATTAAATATAATTTACATTTTAATGAATTGTGGGTGGTTGATTTCATGTATTTGGGTATGTGTATAAATGAACATATAATATATTATTTCTATAAAGTTAAATTTGAAAAAAGTGAATGAAATTAAAAATAAAATAAAAATGAAATACAAGAGAGTTGATATGATAGTAAGCACCTCTCACTTTCAACTTTAAGGATATTCAAAATACATTATTTAACCATTTTATATAATATTTTACTTGTATATACGATATAATTTTTCGACGAAGGGTGTCTAATTTTATATAGCTACGCCCCTGATAATACTTATACAAGATTTAACTTTAATAGTAGCATAATTTAGCTTCTAATTAACGACCCCTAAATTGTTTGATTTGCCTTGCAAGATAAAATATAGTACGTGATTTAATTTCTTGTAAAAACTTTCCTTGCAATAATATAGATACATCAAAAAATGATCTTTAACTACAATAGTTTAATTAGTGCTAAATTTATTTTTTTCGGTAATTAGAACTCTTTATAGATGTTCTAAAGCTTATATATAGCGAAATTGAATTTAATAACAATTACATAATACTGATAAAAAACTTTAACACTCTTTATTAATGCACATATTTTTTTTCCTCTATGAGTTTATATATATTATATATATATATATATATATATAGTAGTTGCATTACACGTTTCTTGAAAATCTCTATATATCACAATCAATAATATTTGACAAATCCAATTTTGAGAGATTTGATTTCTTTTTGCATTTGATACAATCTTTACCTAACTATACCTAGCATGCTACTAAACTAGGTCAAGGGGTTTATTCAACATATTTAATAGAAAATATATGAAAGATATATATAATAGATACTGAACAATTTTTAATTTTTTGTATATTTAGAAAATTTCGATTTTACGTCACTATATTCTTGATTCTATAGTCCCTACATAGGGACTAGTGCTTCTATAAATTATATGTGTGTCGACAATCTACCCCTTCAACATCAAAGAAATGGACAAGTCCAAGGTCCATGCATTGTGGAGATAAAGATATTAGGTACCCTTAGCTCTTTTCTTTTTCCTTTCTTTATGGACCTAAAAGATATATATTGTGTGTTGATTTAACGTAGAGAAATGAGCTAAATATATTTTTGAATCATTTAAAAAGAGTCAATTTTATTTTCCATTACATTTTTTCGTTAAAATAAATACCTTTTATCGATATGTTTTGGGTTCAAAAATATCCTTCAACTATCGAAGTAACTCAAAAGTATCCTTCTTACAAACAATTGTTCCAAAACAAAGGGAAATGAACCAATTTTGCCCTAAAACTATTTGAAAATAACATCATTTTAGTAAAAGAAATAAATGACTTGATAGTATAAAATGTCTTTATATCTTATTAAAGAAACATTTGATATTGTTTTGTATTTATTAAACACAAATATCAGTAGAAGGAATATTTCTTGTTATATACGAAATGAAAGAGAGGAAAGAAAATCGAAGAGAGAATACATTTAATTCATTGCATTGAATCAAGTCATATCTTTTTATTGATTTCTTTTTTTTATTATTATAGAAAAACTCATAGATCGATGAAGATTCTGATATCACTGTTATGAGATAAAAAATATATGAGGGAAAATATTACTAGAAGATATCGTTATGGTACTATAGATTAATTCATTACATTGTTTCTTGCATTGAAAATAAAAGACTAAATCACTATTTAAAAGACACAATCAATATGAAATGTCATTAGTAGAATTTAATTTTCTATTTTAATTTTAAAGAACGTATTTTTCTAAAAATATTCTTCATATCAAACTCATCCTAAATTATATAAACACTTCCAGATTAGGTAAAAAATAAACTATATATGGATTAGTGTACCACTTAATCTCCTATAGAATTGGCACTTTCAACAACAGTGAGACCAAACACTTGTTCATCAAACAACCAATACAATAGTTGCCCTACTCTTTAACTTTAGCTTTAATTGTGTGATAATAAAAACAAGCTATGCAAACTTTAAATCTTGATAACAGACATTATATATTCCACCTAATTTCTAGGAACCTACTAACCTATGATGAAAGTAGTAGTTATATAATTTTAATAAAAATTATCTTGTTAGATCTAATTGAGATTCACTATTAGAAAT
Source organism: Solanum pennellii (assembly GCF_001406875.1). Taxonomy (NCBI): domain Eukaryota; kingdom Viridiplantae; phylum Streptophyta; class Magnoliopsida; order Solanales; family Solanaceae; genus Solanum; species Solanum pennellii. The sequence goes on from NC_028644.1 coordinate 63,875,713, forward strand.
GAAAGTTACTAGCCCGCTAATGATATTATTCATTTTGGGCCTAGGTCCGTAAAACTTTACGATATATCATTATTTGATAGGATTTTGCTTACATATAGATTCAATATATCTCTTGTGTTTTGATGATGTAGGATTTCTGATTTTAAGGCGGGGTGTCATATACACCCATTTATGGACTCAATATTCTCACTGAGGTTTGTCCCATTGCATGATATTTGCCTAGACTCAATAATAAGGTTTGCATCGCCTTATCAAAATTTGCCTAAACTCAGTAGAACTCTGGCTCACATTCATGACAAGGTTGACATATGATTGAGCGACTCTGATATCATTTATAACAGCTCAATATGCTTCTGATATTTTTTATTTTGGGCCTAGGCCTACATCGCTACATGACTTTAAAACACATTACTAGCTAGTTGGTAAGACATGCTTACTTATAGAGCCAACATTTATTGTTTTTTTTGGCCGATGTGAAATTTCTACTCTTGAGCTGGGTATAACAAAATTAGTTCACTAGAAAAAATACATTATGAAAATTAAATTCTCATTTAAAGAGTAGAAAACTTCCAAACATTTTCGTACGAAAACATTTATTATTATTTTTCTTTTTCTGAGCGATTCGATCAAAATTTATATATGAAAATAGTCACAATTATGATGAAATCTCATTCAAAATAATGATCAAAATAGTGAAACAACGTTAATTGTAAATCTATTTATATGACTTGGATACTATAGAGCTACTTAATATTCATACCTTTGCGATTTGCAAAATAATTACTTTTGACCTCCATTTAATAATTTAGACTAATATATAATTATCCTTTTCTTTTTTACTAATGGCTCCATTATGGACCTAATTTTGTGCCTATTAAAACAATAACATGCCACTTTACAATATAATTAAACTCTCTAATCTCGATAATTATTTTATGAACGATCCATTACAGAATTGAAACTTTTTTTCAAGAAAAAGCTTGCTTACTAAAAAAAATAATTAAAATTTATAGACCAAATTGGCCTTAAGTAAATCACACAACATGAATATTTTATAAGTAATTAATGCCTAAATATTTAGTCTATCTTATAATTAATTAATTATTGCACCTCCTTTGAAATAGAACACACCAAAAAAAAAAAAAGGACACATTTTTGGTAGCTTACATGTGCAAAGTAAGGTGACAATTGGTTGACATGCTTTTAGATAAGGGTAATCACCAACCCCCTAATAGTTGAAAAAATAAATCAATTTCTTTTAGTGCTATTGAAAGAAAAACTTAATTCATTTTGTTTTATATAAATTTATACAAATTAGTAAAAAAATGAGATAATTCTTTCTTAAACTATATTTTAAAAAGATTTTCATTTTCTCTTCGCATCCATAATACTAAAATAAAATGTCATGACATATTTAATTTAGATTACAAGTTTTAAGGATCATTTGAATTCAAACGTACACATATAAAAAAGAACTCATTTTTAATTTATATACTGAATCAAACATCGACATATAGAATGAAGCTAAATTTAGATAACTTAACATTCCAATAGTTGATTGGATAGATGGATAGCATTTTATCAGGTTGATTCTCTATGATATTTCCACTAATATTATTTTCTTAGAAAAAATAGTCACATACTTTAGTTAAGTGATCATCTGCGAAAAAGTTAAACGAATATCTAACCAAATAATAAAGAATAGATAAAGAGAAAAATCTTTGTATAACATAAAATGCATATTAATTGTCGTGTTCCATCCACACAATGGGCAAGTTTATCTTTATGACTAGTTTGCGTCAACCTTGTCATGAAAATCTATGAGAATAGTACCACACAAACACAACTTTATTATAATTACTTAATAATGTTATAAATGTATATGTTATCTTATTAATTTTATTAATGCCATCTCATCAAGTACCTAATAATGTTTGTTAAAATCATGATGAAATTGGTGATAAACTTATTAAATCTATAACTTAGATATAATCATAATGTTTTTATGCAACTTGTCTTGTTGCTACACGATGGACTACTTAGAGATAATTAATTTAATGCTAGCTTAATAATAATAATAAAAAATTAGCCCATGATTTGGTTCTTTAATGTTTTAACTAATTATTCTTTGCTTATAATAATTAATCGACTAGAACTTGTATATATTCAACAAATGTCCAAGTGGAATGCTTCCTTATTTGGTAATTAATATGTCCTATACACTAAGGTAAAAAAAGTAAATATGTTAGCAACAATGTCATGACGCATTATTTAAAAATAATCGTATGATGAGACATCAATATTGATGATAAAAAAAAATTGAAAGGAAGATCTTCTCGAAGATTATCATTCTCTATCTTGGCACGAGCAAAACATTAAAATGTTGAATATATACATGCATAACAATATATTCAAGAATAAATGATTATCCAATTTGATGGACTGTCAAAAAAAAAAAAAGAGTTTAAAATGTTTAAATGATTGTATGACAAGACACCATTGATGGAAAGAATGAAATGAAAATATTCCCAAAGGTGACCACTAAAATAAAAATGAAAAATAAATAAATAAATAAATAAATAAAAAAAAAATAATATATATATATATATATATATATTTCAAAGATAATAGAGTTTCAAGTCCTTTGATTTTTTCACTAGAGTATAAGATTTGAGTATATATCCAAATGAAATAAATAGAGCTAAACACAATTAATTAAGGAGTCACTCGTTTTCCTCAACTCCATCTTTAATGCCTCAATTAGGATAAATAATCTCAATTTTCACAGTATTAATTTACTGCATAAATTATTAATTTACTGCATATATTAAAGCAAAAGTCATTTGACCATGAGTCCATCACTTGGGCTGGTTTGGACATGATTTCAAATTTAGTATTTTGAAATTATGTTAATTTGAAGTTAGGTAAGCAATTTAGTTTTTTTTTTTTTTAAATTATAGTTTTCTTACAAATATGAAAATCTCATAATTTGTAAATCTATAAAAAAAATTCAAACTCTTATACGATTTTACCAAATAAACAGATTATAGGTTTATAAATAAACTAAGCATCAGAACATTCTAAGACGCTGAATTAATAAATCACAATAAATCTACAGGTTTTTTTTTTTAAAAAAAAACTTTCAATACACATAATTCTACAAAAAGTTATGTACATTGGTCTAATAAATCAATAATAGTAATAACTATCTATTCTTTAATAAATTCTTCTCTCACTATACAAAAATAATCTTTTCAGATCAAGCATAAGCTTCTTCTTCTTCTTTCGCAAAATTCAAAATCATAAACCTTTTTACAATGTAAAATAAACAAATTTCCGACTTGCTTATATGAGAGTTTTTTTTGTTCATTTATGCTCTACCTTTTAAAAAAAAAAGGATCATGATTAAGGCATAGAAAGAAATTTAAATATATACCTTTTCAAGAAATGAAAAAGTAGGATGATTATTCTTTTTTATATTTATATCATGTAGAAGTAATAAATTGAAGTCATGTACTATTTTATTCCTTTATGGAAGGGAAGAAAAGAAAATAAAAAAGGTAAGCTAAGTGGGGTGATGTGGTGAAGAATGACATATATGAAAAGCAATGATATATAATATATATACACAAAGCTTATTAGGTTTAATATTTGAAGACAAGAGAACCCACAAACCCACGCGTGACCATGTGTGTTTTGATTCTTTGCTTAGTTGTACTCCCACTTATTCAACTCTTAAGAATAATTTTTTTTTTAAAAAATATGTCCCAAGATAACAAAGGAGTGTATAGTAGTATTTGATTGATATACTACTTACTAATTAGGTGATTTATAGGTTTGTCGATCGACCTGTGATAATCACGACTTATATCATCAGTTTTAGTTTGGAGATTTATAGATTTGTCGAGCGATTTGCAATAATCATAACTTATGTCGCCAGTTCTTTTTTGGATAGCTAATCTTAATTATCTGTGTTGATTACGAGTTCGATCGAATTCAGTAACTTTAGTTCAAATTATAAATACGTAGTGAAAAATTTATTAAATATGTACAAATTATGAATTTAAATGCTAATAACTTAAAAGAATTAGAACCCAAAAACTTCAATTATATGAGAAAAAATTAAAATTTTTAATGCACATAATGATATAATTATATGTTAAGGATTAAGATTTAGAAGAAAGACAAGCTAAAGTAGTATTTAATTGATGATCACTTGTTGACTTTTAAACTTTAAACGATGTCTTTAGAAGCTATAATAATAATTATATAAGGCAAGAAGGTTCATGTTGTTAATGTAAATTTCATAGCTAATTAATAAAAATATCATATTAACTTCATTATGTTATGGATTATAAGAAAATTGTTTTATAGAAACATATTAATTAGAGATTGTTGATAAATTCTGTAGCTAATTCTATATTTCAGTGTAATGATTAGGCACTTAACCAACTTGTCCAAGAAAAACAATGGAGTAACTTTTATTTTTTGGAAAATCTTTCAATTTATATGTGCGACTACATGTTATACCGGGCGACTCGACAGTGTTAAAAATAAAACGCCTTAGGTCCTCAAATTTAAGGGGTCTCATTTTTAATAATAGGTTATAAGTTATTATTTTTTAACAAATATTGAATTCTATTTGTAGAAAAAGTTAACTTTTCATGAAAAATGAAAGAAATATAAAAGAAATTTGACATATTTGAAGTACCATATCTCATGAAAAATAATTTAAAATATAAAGGGTTATATTATTAATTGAAAACTAAAAGAAATCAATAACATAAAAGTGATTAACAACACAAGTTTAAGGCTCCGTTTGTTTTTCGCTTGAGGCCACGAATATACTTTAGCCGCGATGTAATAATAATTCTTGATGCAACTTTTAGAGGACTACATACCATTCTTGAGAAGATCACATATATAAATGAAATATTAATGAATCTTTTTTAATTCCAAAATAAACCCTTAATCGCTATAGCCTTTGTCACAGTCTCTGCCTTATAATTGATGAACTTTATTGCTAAATGAAAATCTCGGGGATTTATAATATTTCATATGAAATATATAAAGGGAAAGGAGAAGATCTTTAAGTTACTTTTTTCTAATATTTTAATTGAATCATGATCTTCAATTAGTGATTAACTTGAGGGATGTAGAAGATATGTAATGATAGTTTAGTTGTTAGTATTAATAAATTATAATAATTATCTATGAGAATTACAAAAATTGATGGGGAAAAAGGTCATAAAGTTTAATTAAAATCTCTATCTCTCAATTAAGCTCTATGCAAGTGGAAGAATATATATATATATATATATATATAAAAACTCTGCATTAGCTTATGCATACAAATATTTCATTTCTCACGTAAGCATGAGACCACTGCCAAAAAAAGAAAAAAAAAAGGTTGTGTGCTATATTTTTTCAAGTCGGATAAGGTCGAATTAAGAGAAAAACACTTTTTAACAATATATTTTTTCAAACTCAGGACACTAACCCGCTTTAGGTGCTTTGATTAAGAATAAAAAGGACATTCATTACCATCATTCAAATAGAATTATTTATCAAAAAGTACCATTTTTTAGTATTGTATTGATTCATATTTATTTAGAGTAAACATATTTACTACAACTTTTATTCAATAAGTATATATACAGTTAAATCTCTCTATAATGACATTATTTAACTATTAAACAGAAATACTATATAGAATATATAAAATAAAATAACATTTCAAAAAGGCTTAAACATTATAATGAAATACCATCATAGAGAATGAATATTATAAGAAGTAAATATTTCCCAAATGAATTTTCAAATAGTGGCTATATTTCAAAGATCGATCCGAAAAGTGACTATCCCATAAATATCTTTACCTCGGCCCACATTATATTATTTGGGTGGGCCTTTGACACAATTTACTATGCAGCCCAAAACAAAATATGATAAAGCCCATTTGAATGTTTTGGGCCCAACCCGTAATCATTTCTACTCTGTTTACGTTAGGAGGAGGAAGAGATCTGTAACTCCGATCACTTCACTTGAAGAGCTTCACATATACATACGAATTCATATATCTATAGATTATTATAACCGGTAGAGGAAATCGACGGTCGCCGGCGATGGCATTGGCACCGGGGCTATCTCGGAAGCTGAAGAAAGTGTTGGAAACTCGAACAGACACGGCGGATCTACTCGCGTCGCTCAATACTCTCTCTGAATTCTACACCGAAAATACACCTCATTCTCGCCGGAACCTCCGATCCACTATTGAAAAGCGTTCTCTATCTATCAATGAAGAGTTCCTCCTTTCCTCCGCAGCTGCTCAGAAGGTACCGTTTGCTGTTGAAATTTGAGTTTTTCCTTCGTTCATTTCTGTAGAAGTTCTTAGTTTAGTAATTCTCAGGTGAATTAACTTCCTTTTTTGTTAAATGTATTTTGTTAGTCGTTGGATCGAGTTGAACAAGAAGTCAATGAGATCGTTGAATGCTGTGACAAGTAAGTATTTACTCTTCCGATTGATATATTTGGATTAAGTTTAACTTCTATAGGTGGAAGCTAATTCTTAAACTATCTGGTCCCCATGATAAGTGAAACTAGTTACAATGGAATATTAAGAATGCGACATGCTACAACTGGTTAATTACTAGGATAGCCTATAATTTGTTTGCACCTTTGGCCTACATAAGTTAAATTCATTTGGATCTTATTGGCTTGAGAATGTTACTTACATATTAGTACTTTAATTTTATTTTCCTTCTTTCATTCTCGTGTTTTGAAATTGAATGAAATGTTGCTTTTATAATTTTTTGCTGTAAATAGTGCATGTGATGTATGGAAGAAGTGGAGGGATTGTGATGCTCTTAGGAGAGGAAATTTGGTGCGCCATAATTCTTGTTCTTTCTCCGTAAAATACCGGTTAATTTAGTCACGTGTTTTTAAAAAAAAAGGATGATATGTGTGAGGATGGGGTTCCTTGTTTATTGTATGTTGCACTTTTTACTGGACATATATCAGATGTGTATGGAAGTGATCCCAAAGAACCATTCATCACAAAAGTACATGCGATGATATTTTGTTTTTAGCCATGATAACTATTTTAACTGAAGGAGTTTTTGTACTTAACTTTTGACTTGCTAATGGACAAGGGATTTGAGATGTGAGGTATCTACAGAAAAAAGAAAATATTTTGGAGTAAGCCTTTTACAGAACTGGGTTAGTTGAGTCTTTTAGGTGGCGTCAAAATGGAATGATCTTCCTGGAGTAGTTGCCTGGATAGCTGATAAGAAGTTGAAATATGGAGTTCATAGACTCACCTAGAATAAGATATTGTACAGAATATCATGGTCTGGTGAAACTATGATTAGCTGGATGGATAGGAAATAGTCAAATGGAGAACAAAGGTATACCACTTCTGAACTTTTTGTAGGGAACTTGGTTCTGAAACTAGTGTGATCATGTTGATTAAGAATAATTAGAATGACAGCATGAACATTTTTGCACTAGGGAAGAAAATAAATCATTTTGAATGAACCTATTGGAAGTTACTTGTGAAGGTGAAATCCTAAGTTCATCTTAAGTGAACCTTTTCCTTGGACAAGTGCGTGCGAATGTGAATTCCTATTGTTGGAAATTTGCCTTGAAGGTCTTAGTTTTAAGTTTGACAATACTTTTGCACACAATAATCAAATGGATAGAGAGGAGAGGGATACCTTTAAATGGTTTGTGCTAATTGCCTTATTGGATGAGTAAAAGTTAATGTTTGTTTGAAAAGAATCCTACTAAGTACTAACAGGTTGTTCTGTAGTCAGCAACTTAGCTGACAAGAACCTTCTCTTGTTCGACCTCGTCTTCTTCAACCTGTTTCCTTACAAAAATGTCTACCTATCTTGCCAGAGTGGAAGCTTCCAAATACCAATAATTTTGATAAATGCAATCAATAATTCATATATTGAGTTTCCCCTCTTTTCCAGCTAAATACTTATACCAGTATCTTGGATTTTGCTCCCACCTGGCTACTATATACCATAGTTGGTATTATAAGGACTTAATTATGTATAACATTCTCTTGCCGTTATATCAATTAAAAAGAAGTTGTTGTTCTGACATGTCTTCTTGTAATGCCTGCATTTTCCAGAATCGCAATGGCTTTGAGCAGTTGCAATGCCACGACAGGCGATATTATCAGTACCACAGAACGGCTGAAGCAGGAATTTGAAGTTACTACACAGAGGCAAGAAATTGTGTCATGCTTTCTTCGTGATTATCAGCTATCCCCAGAAGAGGTGTTAGTCATTCCTTTTGAGTTGAAGCCTATATCACTCATATATTACTTACTAACATACTGCTTTACAACTTTTATGTTGATGTAGATTAATGCCCTAAGAGAAGAAGACCTGGATGATAATTTTTTCAAGGCTCTTGCTCATGTTCAAGAAATTCATGCCAATTGCAAAGTGCTTCTCAGGACACACCACCAAGTAAACTTCTCTCTTACGTCTTTGAAGAGTGTGACATGATGTTATCCAGACTACATGTAGTTTGATTCAGCTTTTACTATGGCAAATGAAGGATCCTCATCTTGATTGATGAATTAAAAATCGGTTATTTACTCATGGAATAGTGGGACTCTATGCAGGACATATAACGAAATTCAATTTTATTTTCTAATCACACTGATTGTAACAAATTAATCGATTGCAAATAACAACAACAACAACTATGTTTTGCAATTTAAATTCATCTCAGGCCAGATTAACCAATTACGCTGATATATACCAAAAAAAGGAACATATTTACCAATTTCTCCTGCAATATCTGCTCATCTGTTCTTGAAGCTTTTTATTATCTAATGTCATGCTTCTTAATCACATAACAGTTGTGTCCATCTAAAGGTGTGTTAGCCTATAGAAGCATGTCCAATTTAGATGTATTTGATCACCTTTTTGGCTAAAAAATAGGTATGAAAATTTTGCTGACAAAAAGGGGAACCTTGTACAAGATCTATAGATCATTGAAATATGAAAGTTGAAATTTTTACTAACAAAGCACTGCCAATTGTCTATACAAGTTGAACTACATGAGTGACCCAAGGATATATGGGATATTTCGCAATTAAATGAAATGGAAAAAGAGCTTTTTTTCCCTTCAAGAGCCCTTACATGATGGGTAAATAAAAAGAGTTCACTCATCTAGTTTCAGTTATATTTTCATAATGATAGTTTAGCTTTTTCCAAATGTTAGTATTATATTCAAGGCAAGGACACTGTTGCCATTCTGAAAAAAAATCTACTAGGCAAGGACAAACATGATTTTTCTATTTTTGCCTTATTGACTTGAATAGCCTCCCCAGATCCCACTTGTGGGATTTCACTGGGTATGTTGTTGTTGACTCGAATGCTTTCGGCAGCGTGCTGGTTTGGAGCTCATGGATATGATGGCCATGTATCAAGAAGGAGCATATGAACGCCTTTGCAGGTTACTCTTCTCTGCCCCGGTGGACTCTTGAATTGGAACATTTCATATTATATTCCTGTCATAGGATTCTCTTGTTTAAGTGCCTATCAGAAAATGTAACTTCTGTGGTGGTCAGCTCACAGCTGATGCCTGGAACGTAAAACAGTATAGCTATCTGGTAAAATTCTTATTGTGTGGCAGGGAATTCAGACGCCCATTTTGATCAATTTGTTTCTCATATGATCTACCTTTGTCAACCTGCTCCTTGTGACTGGAACATCTAGTCTAGGCCTCTTACAACAATTCCAATCCATGGCTACAAACACAGTCTAGAATTAGTGCTCTCTTTGTTTATGTGTACCTCTGTTTTGTCTCAGTGACTGATGTCTGGGTTATTGTGACTTAGTTCAGACTGGTCTGTCTACTATTAGTAAGTCATATGATTTGTCTAATTTATTGCATGGCTAGTTAAAACTTAGAAGTGCTTAAACAAGTGGTTCAGTGGTCATATGAGCTTTCTGCTATGTTTGACATTATGCTGGTTTTTCTTTCTAGGTGGGTTCAGACAGAGTGTAGGAGACTTGGTGATGTTGATAACCCTGAAGTGGGTGACCTTCTGAGAACAGCAGTTCGGTGTCTCAAAGAAAGACCAGTGCTTTTTAAATATTGTGCAGAAGAGGTAACTTATCTTAACTAAAAGTTAGAATAATAATTTAACAAACTTTGCAATGATATATGCACTTCATATTCATGCAATCTGAAATATTAGGTGGCAAACATGAGGCACAATGCATTGTTTAGGAGATTTATAAGTGCACTTACACGAGGAGGACCTGGAGGACTTCCCAGGCCAATTGAAGTGCATGCCCACGATCCTTTAAGATACGTTGGTGATATGCTGGGATGGTTGCATCAGGTGATAGATTTAATGCAGTGTTTGAGTTATTCGTCCTGTGAAGCAAAAGAAGGGCTTTTGCGCATTGACCTGCTGCATCTGATTTTGTTCATGTCTATGACAGGCATTGGCATCTGAAAGAGAGCTTGTCCTTGCATTGCTTGACCCGGATGCATCAGATACTAGACCAGCTAGTCATAACTACTCCAAAGGCATAGATAGCGAGTCTGAGAAGACAGAATCTGACTTGACTTTTGTTCTAGACAGGATATTTGAAGGAGTTTGCCGCCCTTTTAAAGTTAGAGTGGAACAAGTTTTGCACTCCCAACCTAATCTTATAATTTCTTACAAGCTTAGCAATACACTGGAGTTCTATTTCTATACAGTGAGTTGAAATCTACTGCTATTGTCCCAATCTTATTGCACCCCCGTTTTTAAGTTTTCCTTGCCCTCAAATGTTTTTTCAATGCAGATATCGGATTTGCTGGGGATAGAAACATCTCTTTGTAATACCTTATTGGTTCTCAAGGAAGCAGCCCAGAAAACATTTTTTGACATACTGAAGGGTCGAGGCGAGAAGCTTTTGAGGTATCCTCCATTGGTAGCTGTTGATCTTTCTCCACCACCAGCTTTAAGGGAAGGAGTTTCAGTGCTGCTTGAAATTATTCAAACACATGATAGCATGATGTTCCCTGCATCAGGAAAGAAGCCCGACTTTGATCCAGTTATATCTGCTTTGCTAGACCCTATTATTCAGGTTAGTGTCCATCAAGATACTTAAAGTAAATGATTACTTGAAAATAATTATTACCTAGTTTACTACTTATGTATAAGTTCCTGGTTTTTTGTGTTAAATAAATAAAAACTGCTCAATCCTCTGTGCTGGTGAGAGGTAGTTAGTACCTTGTGAAATTAATGGAGGTGTGGCCAGGACACTATAGTTATAGAAAAAGTTGCTAACAAGAATTAGAGAAATAAATATAACTTATTCACAGTTGATATGACTTGCCTTTCCATTTAAGTAAGACCAAATATAAAATCGCGTTAAAGTACATGTCAACCTTGGTTGATGTTCCTCACGAGAATGAATATGTTCTCTGCTGAAATCTTAGCACTATTCGTTGTTTCTCATGTGCAGCAAAGAGGATTATGTAAGTTAGTTTATTTGAAAAACTGAAGTGCATCAGCTATATACATCGGAAAAACTAGAATTCACTGTTGATTTCAATCTCCCGTTTGAATGATTTTAGAATTTAAGATTGTTTAGTTTGGGGTTCTTGACGTGTGACAGACCGTAAATGCATCGTTGCTGATTTTACTGCAGTATTGCCTCATCAGACTTGTTATGCTTTACTATATTTAATATTTATCTTCCATGCAGATGTGTGAGCAAGCAGCAGAGGCGCACAAGTCAAAAGGTTCCATGCACTCCTCAAGAAGGAACAGAATTACTTCTGATCCAAGTCAACATCGCAAAACATCGGTTGATGCTCTTTTGGATGGCAGCAATTCAGCACCTTTAACGCAGGTATTTTTGGTCTTGTTTCCCTTGAAGGTCAAAGTCCAATTAGGCCTCTTGCGTTGTAATCTTGGCTGATGAAATTTCATTCCCATTCTCTCTCCTCCATTAAAAGATAAGAAACCAAACAGAAAGGAAAAACAAGAATCCGTGGAGTGATCCTACCCTCTTGACACATTTCAAGCTCTGTTTGGGATATTTTACTCTTAACAACAGTAATTTGTTTTTCAAGTCTGATTTGTTGGACCACCTTATGTTAGACAGACGATCGACTGAAATCTTGATTTTGCGTTCATTCCATGTCTGCTACCATGAGTAAACTGTCAATTGATGAAGGGTGGTATAACATAGTACTATCAGACATTGCATTAGCGTTAACCTTCTGTTTTGTTTTATGCAGACCAGTGAAACTCCAGCCAAAATTTTCCTTATCAACTGCTTATGTGCAATCCAGCAACCACTTCTAGGACATGATGTTGCAAGCGGCTACGCGAAGAAGCTAGGTGTGATGATAGACAATCACATAAATGCTCTCGTGGAAAAAGAAGTTGAAGCTATTCTAAGAAGATGTGATTTATTAACTAAAATGTCACATTTCCGCAAGTCATTAGAAATTAATGAATCTAGCAACTCCATAGCTAGGACACCATTAGCAGAACAAGAGGATACATCTCCGGTTTCTGTTGCGGAGAGTTTGAAGGCTTTATTTGGTCTCATTTTAGGCAGTGAAACTGCCATTCCTGAATTTGAACAGATGCAAGTTCCCAGATTGCGATCAGAAACAAGTGTTCAGGTAGCTAGATCGCTTGCCGAAGCTTACGAGCTTATTTACAGAGCTATTATGGATCCTGAGAATGGCTACACCGATCCAAAGTCATTGGCTAGACATCCACCTGATCAGATAAGAACAATTTTGGGAATTTGATAACTGAATTATACTTGTAATTTGTAGTACGTTCAGAAGTATGTCTGATATTTGTATTTTTCACTTTTTGATTCATATTTTCTTTATACTTGTATGCATAAAAATAAACATTTAATTTGGATTTCTTAGTATGATTTTTTCTCCCAAATTAATTGAATCAATTTCTATCTAACAAATGAATTAGCATGCATCACCTACTTTGTTTACCTTAAGTGAGTTAGTTGTATGTATCATCATAGATATACAAATTAAACAACTTCAACGAAATCTATTACACAAAACGAGTAAGAGGACCACATATGAATTATAATAATTCCACCTACCAATTGAAAGAATCGTAAAATTAAAGACAAGAAGTTTTGAAAAGGGACACATTCTGTCAAAATTAATTACTCTATCGAAAGAGACAATATAAGTGGAATAAAAAAAACATTAAAACAAAGTGGTATAAATGGATTGAGTTGTTGGATATTTTAATTCAATTGGCTATATAAGAACCATTGCATGTCACTCGATATTGAACTGTTCAAGTCTATTATAATAAAAATAACGACATGACAGATGAATATGCTTTTTAGTTTTGGCCATAGCTCATAATTTTGAGGTTCATAGCTTGATACTTACTTTATATAAAATTAGATAAATAGATATATACATATTATGTGACATTTTATATAATAATTTGTGTCTGATGTGGTATTCTATGGATGACTCATATATCTACTTATTCAATTTTATGTAAGTTTAAGTGCTTACTTGTATTGTTGTGCAGACGCAGAACTAGGTGTGAGTTGGAATTCGGTAATTTTTCTGTAGACTCTGTATTAGTAGAAAATTAAATAATATACATGTTATATAACAATTTGTGTCTTATGTGATATTCTACGTATGACTCATGTATCGATTTGTTCAACTTTATATAAGTTTAAGTGCTTAATTGTATTGTTGTGCAGACACAGAGCTAGGTGTGAGTTGGAATGTAATAATTTTTCCGTAGATTTTGTATTAATACTAGAAAATTAAATAATATACATGTATATTAATTTGTTAACTCCTAATAAAATTGATTTGAAACTCTATATTAGTACTAGAAAATTAAATAATATATATTAACTTGTTAACTCCTAATAAAATTGATTGATGATTCAGTGTTAAGGAAGAGACCATAAACATGCTTTTCACGGTAAAGTTATAACTCCGAACCCCCTCTCTTTGAAAAGGAAATTTAAAATTCCAAATTTTAATTAGACCTTTAGAGTGTGTTTGGTATGAAGAAAAACATTTTCTGGAAAATGTTTTCAAATTTTCTCATATTTGGTTGGGACAAAAGTTTTGAAAAATGTTTTCAAAATCAACTTATTTTTTTCAAAATTAAGGAAAATGACTTCCCTTCAAAAATTAAGGAAAACATTTTCCAAAACTCTCCTCCAATTTCAAATTACATTTTTTTTTTAAAAACATCAATTTTTAAAAAATATTTTCAATTTTAAAATTTTATTTTTTCACCCGATCCCCGACCCCCACCCACCCACCACCGGCTAGCCCCCCAAACCCCACTCCCTCCCCAAAAAATTAATTTTGCTTTTTAAAAATATTTTTCAACTTCAAATATTTATTTTTAAACTCCAACCCCCCACCCGGCCAGCCCCCCTATCCACCCTTACCAGCCCCAACCCTCCAAAAAATTAATTTCATTCATAAATCAAACACATGGAAAATATTTTTTACTCACTTATCAAATATGAGAAAATAAATTCAAAATCTACTTATTTTTCAGAAAAATAGTTTCCATAAAAAAATATTTTCCTTCGTACCAAACAAACTCTTACAGTTACGCACACTCAAAATTAAACTAACATATTTGAACTACATGACGATAACTACTAGAATTTACTTACCAGAATAAGAAAAGACGAGGACAAACCAAATCAACAAAATTTGCCATATTTGACCTTTACCAATTTCAGAAAGGAAAATAAACAATTTTTCTATGCAAGAACACACAAATCTCAGTAGAACAATGTTAGGTTTTTGATCCCTCCAACAACTCACACTTTTTAAATCCACAATTAGTTCTCCAGATTTTTTTTTTCCAATATAAGTGGCCCTGTTTCAAATTAAAGACCTAGAAAACCCCCTCACCACCTACCCCTCATTAAACATGGTGTGCTATAGCCTATATAGGGGTGGATGGGTGTGTGTGGAGTGGATGAACTGAAACAAAAATGGCAGTAGGAAATGGAGGTGAGGTATGGAAAGCCCATGGGGCAATGGTTTTGGTGCAGCTTTTCAATGGTGTTTACCATGTGATTACTACAGTGGCTCTCAAAGTGGGCATGAATGAAATTGTCTTTTGTTTGTATAGAGACCTTATTGCTATATCTATTCTTGCCTCAATTGCCTATTTCCGTGAAAAGTTAGTTCTTTTACCTCTTTACATACCCTTTTTTCGTTGTTTCTCTTAAATCTGCAATCCAACTAATCTATTTGATATTTCAAAAACACCCAAAATCTTGTTTTTCTACTTCTTTGACTTTCAGTGTATTTTTCTTTTTAAAAAATTTATACTAAAAAATTTATCTTTTTGTAAATAGAATAACCATGTTTAGCAGTAAAAGTTATATTTCGTGTTCTTTAGTTAAAGTATACATTCAACAACAAAAAACAACTAACTCTGTGAAATCCCACAAAGTGGGTCTGAGAAGGGTAGAGTGTGTGCATGTCTGTGTTAGAAAGGCTGTTTACGAAAGAAAAAAAGTACATTCAAACAACCAAATTTTAATATGCTATTAAATAGTTTAGGAAATTAGATCAAATAATATCATCCTTGATTCTGTGATTACTAGTTTGTTTGCTTTTCTCTACGTATATATTTTTATCTCTACAAACGAATAAGGTTGTATAATTTTGGTACAAAACTTAATAGTTTATATAGATGAGTTTCATCTGTACATCTCACTGTTTTATAGACAACAAGGTAACTAATTCTAACTACTTTGAAACTGTTACTAACAACCCTTCTGACATGGATAACTAACTTTCACACTCAATTGCATAATCTGATAATATAGTGAAGTAAGATTCAATGGCATGATGGTGTCTAAATGTTGACAGTTCACATAAGAAGGTTTAGTTCTAAAGAGAATGACATGATAGATGAAGATGTAATACATAAAGTTGAAATACGGGGGTGGAAATTGAGGAGTGTTGCAACTGTATTATGTGATAGGAAAGGGGCAGAGGGCTATACCAAGTGAAAGACAAGTTCCTTAGAATAGATGTGAGATCAACAGTGTTTTATGAGAGTAATTGTTGGATTTCTAAGGATTAGCATATCAATGACAGATGTAGTAGAAATATAGATGTTGATATAGATATGTTATCATATAAGTTGGAAAAAATTAAAAATAATCACAGTAGACAAAGTTTGCAAGTGACATATTTTGAGAGAAGGGTTTCTTGATCATAGACCTCAGTACATACTAGTTGATGCAACACTCGGAGTATAGTAGTTGAATGTTTTATAAGTGCATAATATAGACCTATCACATGGACTAAATTGCCTTAAAAAACTTAAAATTTCTTGGAGCCAATGTGGATTTAACTAAGAATAGAACACAATGAAAGTACATAATCTGTTAGAAACATTAGGAAATATAATTGAAGAAGAAGATGGTTTTGAGCGTGAAGAATCACTTTCCTTAAAGAGATATTGCCTGTATATATATTGAGGAAAATGCAAGCAATTCCCTTCAAGATACAACAAAGCCCTTGTAATTACCTGCAGATTTTTCTTACGCTACTTCAAGAGAGTCCTTACATTTATAGAAGTTAAGAGATTACTTTTCATAATAGCCATGTCTGCTCAATTTAAGACCTCTACATATTACAAAATATCCAACAGAATCCATTTATGCAATACAACTAGTTGAGATGAGGTTATTTATTGTTGTTACATGTATATTAAGATGTATGTTTGATACGAATGCTTTTAATTTAATTAAATATTGTATGTCACTGTCCGAGTGTCTGTACAGGAATAAGCAGGACTGCAGGAGATTCAGAAAACCTTTAGCTTTAGAGAATCGTTAATTCTTTTAAAAATCAATTTATTTTCCAGTATTAAAATGGAATGGGCTCGATTAGAGCGAGGTGGACAGAGGTTCATATAGCAGATCCTAATTATTTTATGAGTAGTTGCTTGAATAAAATATTTATTTTATTGACTATTTGGTATTCCAGAAACCAGAATAACTGAAACAAAGACTATAAATGATTTTTTGCCACTCTTTTGATTTTGAGATTTGACTCAAACCACATTACCAGTTTTAGAAAAAAAAAATAAAACCTTGATATAGTTAGGCTAACATGTCTAGCTTTATAATGATGATATGTAAGATTTGAGTTTGTTAAAGAAAAGCATTATCATTGACCTGGTTCCTGTTGAAAAAAGCACTAGTATTGATAAGTGGTATATTATGCAAGCTGAGGTTCTTATAATATGTTGCGAATTGTTTTCAATAAGTTCTTTCGAAAAGTTAGTTACAATATTTGGAATCATATGAGCATCACTCACAAATGTGTGTTTTATGTTTCTTTATGTATAGGAGGTTGAGGGTTCCTCTGAATAAACAACTTCTACTGTCATTCTTCATTTTAGGATTGACTGGGTAAGTTTTGATGTCCTACACATGTTAGTTTGAATTTGCTTTGTTCTACTTGATAAAAGCTTATTCCTGAAAATATCTGTTTTCGCCTTTGGTACTGAGACAGTATTTACGGTAACCAACTCTTGTTCCTTGTTGGTCTTGGCAACACAAATCCGACTTATGCTGCTGCTTTGCAACCTGCAATACCAGTCTTCACGTTCATACTTGCTTTACTTTTGGGGTCAGTATACATTCAACCCCCTTCATCTCTTGATTTTCTATTTGTTTCCATCACTCCCATCTCTTGCATGTCCTGGGTTTTGAGTGAGCCTTGTGTTGCTCAACTTTGTGAGTTTTATAAAATCATACTCTTCTATCAAGTGTCAAATGTTGTTTTCTTAATTACAAAGTTGTTTTGTGCTTAAAATTGGAGCAGTCACAAGTATTAGCACGATGGACAGATCATGGAATACATCGTAGGATATACATTAAGATATTCTCGATATGGTAAATATGTAAGAGATAATTATAAATACTACATTTAGTAGAGGATATCGTATAGCATTAGTTGTACAATGTATATAAGAGATATTTTCGAAACTACATGAAGTGTAGAATATTGGTTTATGTGATGCTGTTTTGGAAACATTTGAGGTGAAGGGGTGTCTCTGTTTGCCTAAAACAACTTAGGTGCTCCTTTATTTATTGTGACGGGCCAACCCCCTACTGATATTGTCCGCTTTGGTCCTTGTCCCTCACGGCTTTAAAACATGTCACTAGGGTGTAAGGACTGCTTACTTATATACTCAACATATTCTCTGTGTTTTGCCCATGAGGGACTCTTATCCTAAGCTAGGGTGTCACATTTATTTTAATAGTGCACCATTTAAGAAGTAATTTTGTGATCAATGATAGAGTACAGGGTGTTGTTCAACTGTCGAGGTAACACATATTTTAGTGGAAATGACACGTAACTCTATGATTTGGAGAAACTTTCATGCCTTAATTTAGTTGAAATGCAAGCAGGTAATCCGTGAGAATCTCTTAATATCAAGAACAATTAATGGAAATACAAGGCACAGGCTTTTAGAAAAAATGTTGTCTATGAAGTAGTCCATGTTCCCTGCTTCTTAAGTCATCAGAACTCAGAAGTCTTACATCATCACAGGAAGGAACATGGGCCAGTCCATTGTGCATTTCTAGTATTGTCACACAACTTATCCGGCTCAATTATTGACCTTCTCAACATCATTCATATTGTGTAATTCTTGTGTGTTATTTATGCAGTACAGAAACTGCGAAATTCTTTAATGTGGAAGGTCAGGCAAAAGTTGGAGGTACCATTGTTTGTGTTTCTGGGGCAATTTTAATGGCTTTATTCCGCGGTCCAGCGGTGTTTGGAGACGGCACATTAAACTTCACAGCACAAATTGAGATAAGTTCTAAGGTTCAACCAGAGCCTGCTGGATGGCTAATCTCTAGTTTTCTGGAGTTTGGACTTGATAAGTGGCACCTCGGCGTCTTATGTTTAATAGGGAACTGTATATGCATGGCAGCATACTTAGCTCTTCAGGTAACTAGATAATCATTTCAATTGTTAATTCAGATCGACTTGATTGGAATAAATAGCTGACAGTTCTCAACTATTATACTGAAATATATATAAAAATATATGTATCTAGTCATCCTTAAAATAGTTCGCCCGATCTTCCTTGTATATAGGTCCTTTCACAATGGACCTCACATGTTTTGGGTGAGTGGCCTGTGATGCACCAGCATTTGCAGGGGTCCTTTGAAATTGTGAAATTGGTATTAAGTGAATTTATACAACTGATTAAAACCTGATAAAAAGTTTAATGTACTATTGCTATGTAAAATACAGATGTAACTTACCTTGTAAAATATATTACATGTAACTTAATTATGTCCAATACTCCTCTTCCATCATTTTCTTTCTAGTCTTCTTGTCTGGGGATATATTTTTCACTCACTGGTTCTTAGGAAAGGCTGGTAATGGTTTGTTGATTCATCTGATTGTTGACCGGTTTTTATTTGTAAAATCTCAATTATAGTCAAGTGGGTTTCTTCTTTCTTTTTCTATTTTCTTCTTATGTTGGGGGTGAAAATGTAGAAGATGTTGCTTACAAAATTTGAATTGCCTTTTAGTATCACTGTTTGCTTACTGGAACAGCTCTTATGTCCTAAAATGAAATGAAACCTCTATATCTAGATGGCCTTCCAATAGGATTTAGGGAAAAGGGTCTGATATACCCCTCAACTTTGTCATTTGGAGCTGATATACCCCTCGTTATAAAAGTGGCTCATATATACCCCTAAATAATTTTTAAAAAAAAATTAGAAGTAATAAATATAAATTTAAAACTAATTTTTTAACTTCCGTTAAATGAAGGGTATATGTGAGCCATTTTGTAACGGCAGGTGTATATGTGAGTCGTTTGTATAACGGTAAGGGCATATGTGAGCCATTTTGTAACGGCAGGTGTATATGTGAGTCGTTTGTATAACGGTAAGGGCATATGTGAGCCATTTTGTAACGGCAGGTGTATATGTGAGTCGTTTGTATAACGGTAAGGGCATATGTGAGCCATTTTGTAACGGCAGGTGTATATGTGAGTCGTTTGTATAACGGTAAGGGCATATGTGAGCCATTTTGTAACGGCAGGTGTATATGTGAGTCGTTTGTATAACGGTAAGGGCATATGTGAGCCATTTTGTAACGGCAGGTGTATATGTGAGTCGTTTGTATAACGGTAAGGGCATATGTGAGCCATTTTGTAACGGCAGGTGTATATGTGAGTCGTTTGTATAACGGTAAGGGCATATGTGAGCCATTTTGTAACGGCAGGTGTATATGTGAGTCGTTTGTATAACGGTAAGGGCATATGTGAGCCATTTTGTAACGGCAGGTGTATATGTGAGTCGTTTGTATAACGGTAAGGGCATATGTGAGCCATTTTGTAACGGCAGGTGTATATGTGAGTCGTTTGTATAACGGTAAGGGCATATGTGAGCCATTTTGTAACGGCAGGTGTATATGTGAGTCGTTTGTATAACGGTAAGGGCATATGTGAGCCATTTTGTAACGGCAGGTGTATATGTGAGTCGTTTGTATAACGGTAAGGGCATATGTGAGCCATTTTGTAACGGCAGGTGTATATGTGAGTCGTTTGTATAACGGTAAGGGCATATGTGAGCCATTTTGTAACGGCAGGTGTATATGTGAGTCGTTTGTATAACGGTAAGGGCATATGTGAGCCATTTTGTAACGGCAGGTGTATATGTGAGTCGTTTGTATAACGGTAAGGGCATATGTGAGCCATTTTGTAACGGCAGGTGTATATGTGAGTCGTTTGTATAACGGTAAGGGCATATGTGAGCCATTTTGTAACGGCAGGTGTATATGTGAGTCGTTTGTATAACGGTAAGGGCATATGTGAGCCATTTTGTAACGGCAGGTGTATATGTGAGTCGTTTGTATAACGGTAAGGGCATATGTGAGCCATTTTGTAACGGCAGGTGTATATGTGAGTCGTTTGTATAACGGTAAGGGCATATGTGAGCCATTTTGTAACGGCAGGTGTATATGTGAGTCGTTTGTATAACGGTAAGGGCATATGTGAGCCATTTTGTAACGGCAGGTGTATATGTGAGTCGTTTGTATAACGGTAAGGGCATATGTGAGCCATTTTGTAACGGCAGGTGTATATGTGAGTCGTTTGTATAACGGTAAGGGCATATGTGAGCCATTTTGTAACGGCAGGTGTATATGTGAGTCGTTTGTATAACGGTAAGGGCATATGTGAGCCATTTTGTAACGGCAGGTGTATATGTGAGTCGTTTGTATAACGGTAAGGGCATATGTGAGCCATTTTGTAACGGCAGGTGTATATGTGAGTCGTTTGTATAACGGTAAGGGCATATGTGAGCCATTTTGTAACGGCAGGTGTATATGTGAGTCGTTTGTATAACGGTAAGGGCATATGTGAGCCATTTTGTAACGGCAGGTGTATATGTGAGTCGTTTGTATAACGGTAAGGGCATATGTGAGCCATTTTGTAACGGCAGGTGTATATGTGAGTCGTTTGTATAACGGTAAGGGCATATGTGAGCCATTTTGTAACGGCAGGTGTATATGTGAGTCGTTTGTATAACGGTAAGGGCATATGTGAGCCATTTTGTAACGGCAGGTGTATATGTGAGTCGTTTGTATAACGGTAAGGGCATATGTGAGCCATTTTGTAACGGCAGGTGTATATGTGAGTCGTTTGTATAACGGTAAGGGCATATGTGAGCCATTTTGTAACGGCAGGTGTATATGTGAGTCGTTTGTATAACGGTAAGGGCATATGTGAGCCATTTTGTAACGGCAGGTGTATATGTGAGTCGTTTGTATAACGGTAAGGGCATATGTGAGCCATTTTGTAACGGCAGGTGTATATGTGAGTCGTTTGTATAACGGTAAGGGCATATGTGAGCCATTTTGTAACGGCAGGTGTATATGTGAGTCGTTTGTATAACGGTAAGGGCATATGTGAGCCATTTTGTAACGGCAGGTGTATATGTGAGTCGTTTGTATAACGGTAAGGGCATATGTGAGCCATTTTGTAACGGCAGGTGTATATGTGAGTCGTTTGTATAACGGTAAGGGCATATGTGAGCCATTTTGTAACGGCAGGTGTATATGTGAGTCGTTTGTATAACGGTAAGGGCATATGTGAGCCATTTTGTAACGGCAGGTGTATATGTGAGTCGTTTGTATAACGGTAAGGGCATATGTGAGCCATTTTGTAACGGCAGGTGTATATGTGAGTCGTTTGTATAACGGTAAGGGCATATGTGAGCCATTTTGTAACGGCAGGTGTATATGTGAGTCGTTTGTATAACGGTAAGGGCATATGTGAGCCATTTTGTAACGGCAGGTGTATATGTGAGTCGTTTGTATAACGGTAAGGGCATATGTGAGCCATTTTGTAACGGCAGGTGTATATGTGAGTCGTTTGTATAACGGTAAGGGCATATGTGAGCCATTTTGTAACGGCAGGTGTATATGTGAGTCGTTTGTATAACGGTAAGGGCATATGTGAGCCATTTTGTAACGGCAGGTGTATATGTGAGTCGTTTGTATAACGGTAAGGGCATATGTGAGCCATTTTGTAACGGCAGGTGTATATGTGAGTCGTTTGTATAACGGTAAGGGCATATGTGAGCCATTTTGTAACGGCAGGTGTATATGTGAGTCGTTTGTATAACGGTAAGGGCATATGTGAGCCATTTGTTTACAAGTAGGGGTATATATGAGTCACTTTCATAACAAGGGGTATATCAGCTCTAAATGTCAAAGTTGAGGGGTATATCAGACCCTTTTCCCTAGGATTTATAGTCTAGAACAATAGGGGGAAAACTCATTGTTCATACTCTCATATAATGTATTAATTTTTCCAAGAGGCTCAGGCTCACTGTTTTAGACTTAGTTCAGAGCAGAAGTTGCAACCACTACACAGAAATGATTTGTTAGTTCGTGGAGTGAGTTAGGAGTAAACAGAACAGAAGGATGTTCATTTGGGGCCTTTTACGTAGTTAAGTCAGTATTTTCTTCCCAAAGTCTTCAGATAGTCTAGTTCTTGAACGGAAATAGGTAGATAGGTGTACTAGTTCAACTGCAAGTGTCTTCAGTTCACGCACAAACTTGTGGAGTGAACTCTCCTTCCAATAAGGTTTGGATATCGTAGTTTCATCAGTGTTTTAATTTTTGAAGACTGGTTATGTTTTCTTTAAAAAATATATGTAACACTCTCCAAATTGTATGTTACTTAGTTTACCTGCGTTAGACTTAGAAGAGCTTAAATGGGAAACATGAATGGTGGAGATTCATTTAGCCGACCCCAAGGTTCAGCAGTATGTAGACTAAGAGCTGCACTGGATTTATTATTGAACTTCACACTTACCACCAAGTTTGTGTTAGTAGATGAAGTAAGTGCGGTGGGAGAGTGTCACATCTTCTAAAAACTCGGGAGGACTTGGAATTAAAGATCTAAAAGTATTTAATAAAGCGTTATTGGACAAATGGTTATGGAGGTTTTGGGGTGGAGTTAGAAGTTTGGAAGGAGGTGATAGTGGACAAATATGGGATAACGGAGGGGGTTGGAAAACTAGAGGTATTGTTTGACCTTCCGGTTGTGGTTTCTGGAGGAATATCATGAAGGGATGGGATTATTTTGTGGAAAGTATCTCATTCAAGGTCGGAGACGGGATGAGAGTTTACTTATGGGGACAGAAATGGAGTGGGAACGTATTATTGAAAGACGAATTCCAAAGTTCGTACAGAATTTCTTGTCAAAGAGACTTGACAATCTGACAAATCAGGGAGGACACTAGGTGGAGAGATTTTTTGGGTTTTGAGATTTAGAAGAGGGTTTCAAGATTGGGAAGTGAGTGAGTTTCAAAGATTGATAGACTTACTCCATAGCCAAGCTAAATGGTGGATCTTCCCGATGTTTGGTGGTAGGGCTTAGTTAACAATGGAGTGTTCTCTGTGAAGTCTTTTTATGAGAAACTTGTAGTCAGGGAGGAGAATGATTGCCCACTGATGCAGTATGGGTTCCAAGTGTGCCGAGGTAGGTGTGCCTTTACTCTTGGCTAGCTTACTAGAAGGGTGATTTTGATGGCAGAAAATCATGGAGAGCGGAAAGTTGTCTGCATCAGTTGGTGTTACATGTGCAAGGAGGAGCGCGAGGACGTGACCATCTGCTTCTTATTTGTGGAATTACCATGAGACTATGGTGGAAAATGTTTAAGTGGTTTTGCACCTCTTGGGTAATGCAAAGAACTGTGAAAAAGTTGGTGTTCAGTTGGAAGAACGGGAGAAGGAAGAGAAGATGAAGGACTTGGAACATGGTTCCTCTTGCGTTGATGTGGGTAGTTTGGAGAGAGAAATAGAAGAGATTTTGAAGGACTAGAATCAAGTCTCCTTTATTTTATTTTGTTGGAAACAGAAAGTACCTTGTTGTATAGATGATTGGTCGGAGTTTGTAGAGAATCTTCATCTCATGGTTTGCCCCATGTATATGTCCAAATGTTTATAAATGAAAATACCTTTACTTGATTCTTTTTAAAAAAAGAAAAGAGCAAAATGTGGAAAATTTAATGCCCTTTACCCTTAAATGTTACTATTTCTGAAAAAATAAAATCCCTTTACACTTTCCTTATTAAAAGTAATCACGTTCAGTTTCATGATATTCTTTCCGATTTGGTTTCGGTTCTTGTGAACTTTGATCTATGAATTGCTATTCATCTGAAAGAGATCAATATGCTCATCTTGCCACTATGCTGGACATCTTTCAGTTGATCTTAAGCATGTTAAGTTTTGATTTTGTCAAGTAATCCAGATTATATAAATTAGTGATCATTTGATAATTGGTTAAGAAAGATGACTAAACTGAACAATAGTTATATACCAATTCTGGTCAACAGAATCGATGTATTAAAAGACTGATTTTTTTGTGAAATAATCTATACCCATTAGGCCAAAAAGATATACTGATTATTTTGTGAGATAATCCCGAGAAACAATCTGGTTTTGGCTGGTTGCGTGACCTCCAGTCAGGACTGATACAAACAGTTTATTCAGAGATATGTGTGACACTTCAGATCTAAGCCTAGCTTGAAGCATTGTCTGGAAAATCCTCGAGTTTGTCAGTGTATGTCTGTATATTATTATGAAATGCCTGCAGAGTATAGTGAGTTACGAATTTTTTTTGCAGGCTCCAGTTTTGAAAAAATACCCAGCAAGCATATCATTGACAGCATATTCTTACACTTTTGGCGTTCTATTAATGATAGGGACGTCATTCTTTGTGACTGATGGATCAACAAACTGGTATTTGACATCATCTGAAGTTGTCGCTGTGTTCTATGCTGTAAGATTCTCTGAAGTCCTGATCTTCATCTTCTCTGATGCATGAAATGAGATTTTATTTATCTTTGATCAAGTCTCAAAATGATCTATCTCACATAAAAAAGAAATCTGAGACAATGATATACAAAAATTCAAGAAATGTGATACCAAGTACAATTTGCTTTTTCTTTTGGTAAGTAAATATCTTATTCATCATCTCTTTCCTACTCCAGACAAGTAGTACGGGATACGGACTATAACTCAAGCCTACTGCTAATGTATTGATTTTATAAGACCACAGCCAATTAACACATTGTCTGTCTAAGAGAAAAGAAAAAACAAAAACACCCTGTTACAGAAGAAAAGCAAACTGGACTCACCCCCTAGGGAGGGTCTCTAGTTCCTTTTAAAGAACAGGTAACTCAACTACTAAGAATAGCAAATACACTAGGGATTTCTTGGAGTTGAGGCTCGAATATTACAAGTGAAGGCAATCTCCATGGAAATGCTTTCCATTGATCTACACTTATCTTCAAATACTCTTTGGTTTCTGTCCTACCAGACAGCATGTACATATTCTGCATATACCATCTTGAAAACAGGAGCTTTGTGAGATCTCCCTTTGGCTTGCGCAGTTGCATGTACAGTACATATGATCAGTCAAGTCTCTTGGTCTACAAGGTGTTCTATGTAGCCATCTTTACAGTCTATCCCATGGACTCTTTGGCAAATGGACAACACATAGAGATGATTTCTTGTCTCTAGTGTTGCTTGACAAAACACACACCGAGGGTCTACTTCTGTCACGCCCCGAGCCTATACCCTGGGCGGGACTGGCACTCGAAGACCCATTGCTGGCCTCGAGCGAACCCTTGGTCTGACTTACTTACTCAGCGGAAGTCTTAAACATAAGAGATATAACTCAAAGATATATAAGTACTTAGCCCAAATGACAACTCAAGTCTTTAAACAATATTTGAAATAATTATGTAAAGACAACTGAACTACTGACTGTCTATGAAGCCTCTAAAAACAACTGAGATGGATGTCTGGACATACCCCACAACATCCTAATGAACCAATCTGGAACATAAATAAAAGTGTCTTCCGGAATGCAAGGAGGCTCACCAATTGACTCGGAGTGCTTAACTGGATCAACGGTGACTGGATGCTGATCCTCGTTAACTGTGTCTGCATCATAATA
Source organism: Solanum pennellii (assembly GCF_001406875.1). Classification (NCBI taxonomy): domain Eukaryota; kingdom Viridiplantae; phylum Streptophyta; class Magnoliopsida; order Solanales; family Solanaceae; genus Solanum; species Solanum pennellii. The sequence continues at coordinate 63,902,279 of NC_028644.1, forward strand.
CGATGCAGGTCAACTGACATCAGTACATTGAATGTACGAGTATGTGATTTGGAATGCTAAACAACATAGGCTTGAAAGAAATTCTGAAAAACTTACCTGGCTCAACTAACCTTAATATAACTGGACTCATTTCAATGTAAAGCAATTTAAAAACAAGTGCAATATAAAGAAAAACTGTTTTAAAGATGATTTTCAACTCTGTGTATGCAAAGATACAAATAACTCTGAGATGTATGTAATAATGCAAAATAAACTAAAACGTCAACTCATAATCATAATAAAAGACATACCATGCTCCCTCATAGTTTACTTGTGCAATGCAGGAATGGAGTCCAATACCCCTATTCATAATAAGCAGAACCCCTTGAGGAACCGTGCAATTATTGTTGTGGGAGTTTTCCTAATCGACAACTATCACTTAATAGCTATAGTGATGGTACAATGTTATGAAGCCCACGCTGCCCGGTCATCCTACACCTTGCCCGAGTGTAGGACTTGAACTACTAAGTGAATCCACTAGTCTATTGTGAAAATGATTCATCTAAAAAGTATGACCCCTTTCTACCCATGATGGCTACATGGTTTGTGGAGACTTGAGTTAAGATGAACTCGCATTCTCATATCGGTGCTCAATACTACTCTAAAAATATACTAGCTCTTTTATGTTTTAAAAACATACTTCTTTCTGTGATTTAAGATTAGTGCTCAAAAACTTAGCTTAAAAGCTATTTTGGAAATCAAAGTTTCCGGTCTTGCTTCATTTAGAAAGCGATTACTCTTTTTTTTGAAAACTAGCCCGAAGGCCCTTTAGAAATCTCAGTTTCCATTCTTATTTAAATGTTAAAACATTTTTATATTTCTTTGGGAATACTTAGTCCCCATATACTTCTTTGAAGAAAAGACTTAAACTTTACTCTGAACTGAACTCAAAACTTAAGTCTTAAAACAAAGTTAAAACGTTTGTAAAAGACTTTGAAAACTTGAAATGAACTTCTCTTACTTGACTCTTGAGTTCTCTTAACTTTGATCTTATTTGCTCTTGACTCGACTCTTAACTGATCCTTGAATTTGTAGTTATGGATTCAAGGTTGTAATTTATGTTTCTGGATGATTTCTATATGTTTAGAAGTCATTTGGAGTAGTTAGAATCATTAGGAAGTGTTAATACACTTTAGAAAAGCTTAAACAGACTGAGTAACGAAAACTGGGTGCAAAACGTCGATCCGGGCGCATCCGGGGCACACCGCGCCAGCGTCACTTGACTGATGCTCATTTCTGGCGCACTGTTGGAGCGTCGCCCCAGCCTTCCTGGCGCTATGGGGGCGCGTCGCGCCAACCTGTTCCTTAGGCAAAGATCTGACGAATCTTTCCTCTCGTTTTTTGATCTTAAATCGTTTTAATTTGATTCTTTTTCTCAAATTCACTTTAGATTCATGTAGCCACATCATATATACAAGGATCTAACCCAATGAACTCTAGAAACAACACTTCTACATCGAGAAATTCCTAAATCTTAACTAGTGTTCAAGAAAGAAAATAATTCAAGAGTAACCAACAAGAACATTCAATTTCCAATCGTTTTAGAACTATTTGACGCTGAATCAAACATGCTTGGCACGGGGTGAACGAACCCAACGTTAAGGAAGACTCACATACCTTTTTAGGGGTCACCCCCGACGAAATCCACAAGTTAAATTTTGACGATCTTGACGAATCTTGAACGCCCTTCTCTTTTCTCCTCTTCTTTTCTCTTCTCTCAAAACCCTAACTCTTTTGGTAAAAGTGTAAACTTATCTAATTCAGCTTAGACCCCTAATTAATTACCACAAACGAAATAAATTAATGGGTAAGGAAAAAACCAAACTACCCCTTCAAAATCCGGATTGGACTTTCTTTATTTCAATAGCGCACCTTCCAAAAGGCGTAACTCATTCATAGAACTCGGAATCGGGCAAACTCGGCGGCGTTGGAAATACCGTTCCAAGAGCTTTCCAGCCATATCTGGAACTACACCTAACTCATCCCGCGCTAGGAGTTATGATCGTTTAAAGTTGACCAAAAACTCACTTTTAACTTAAAAATTTTCAGATTTCCTTAATACTTTCCAAAAGTAACTATTTCCAGATTTGTCACTTCCTTCTAGTTCTTTTTAGCTGCGAGATATTACAACTTCCATGTTCCAATTGATCAATCTATCCTTTGTGAGCAGCCTACTGTACTAATTAAGCCACAGAGTGAAGATAGACTTAGCTCTTGCTTCATTCCTGAACATGAAATATTTTCAAGGTACTCTTGTATTGTCCCCTAGCATGTGCAGATACACACATCTAATAAGACTCTTCCTGTTCAAATTCTGGAGTTGACTGTGATTCACAACACTTGTTTCAATGATTTTCTTCATCATATCATCAATTTTGCAGACCCTTCAGGTGAAACATATGAATCCACTTCATCCACATAGCATCTTGTTTGATGTGTCAAATCTCAGTCTCGAGTAGGTCAGCCTTATTCCAGAGCTTGAGTTGATCAGGTTAATTGTTGTTGCTAAAAGCATAATTAAGTATCTGGTGCTCTCTCCAACAACTTAACTTTTTTCATAAGGCGGTCAAATAATTTAAAATGGTATGAAAGCTAAGACCTGTCCCTATAATGTGGTCCTTTTTTACAAGTGGAGTGATCTAATTTTCTCTTGAACTACGCAAAATGATCCAGATTTGCCCTTGAACTTTGAAGAACAGAGTCAAAACTGTTCATACTTCCTTCCACTAAGTTGCTATTTCAATTTGAGATCATCAACGCATCATGTATTAAATTAGCTTCTGAATGTTTCATAGTGAATTCTCATTCATCTGTCTATAATATCTCATCCCATATGGTAAGTATCTAGATGGACAAATGTTTTAGTTGGGATGAAATGAAATAGTTCCATCACAATGGTTAATGTCTTTCAGGGAATTGTTGCATCAGCGCTGAACTACGGACTTATGACATGGTGCAATAAGGTTCTTGGCCCTTCTTTAGTTGCTCTATACAATCCACTTCAACCTGCTGCATCAGCAATTTTGTCTAGTATTTTTCTTGGGAGCGCTATTTATCTGGGAAGGTTAGTGCTGTGATTTCTCCTGAATGTATATCATGTTCCGAAAAACAAAACCACATTTATACCTGTGTATTTCTCATATCTTTGTTTTATACTTGTTTTGGCACAATGAGAAAAAGACACAAGGGTGACATGAAGCTCTCCTGCTGGAAATTCTCCATGTTTTCTTTCTGACTTACTTCCCTTTTTGAGATTGGTTCTTGCGAAACTATGAATATTTCACTTGCTGAGGCCATATGACTTCTTCTTTCCGATCCATCTTCTATTTGTTCGTTGTTAGCTTTTGTTCTAAGATATCTCCGTGTGTTGTGATTGCAGCATTTTGGGAGGAGTTCTCATTATAGCTGGGCTTTATTTAGTAACTTGGGCATCTTACAGAGAGATGCAGGCAGCCAAGGGAACTGTTCTTCATGCGCCTCAGATGACGGATCCCCTAATCCCACATCAGACAGGACACATTACTTCTGTTTCTTCTTCCTCAATGCCATAGATCAGTGATTAGATATTGCTGCAGTTATCATTTGCATGTCCTTTTCTTCATCTTCTTTATTATAATATGTAAGTTCACTGCTAAAAAGAATGACAGATATGTATTGCAGTTCTATCAAGTTCTTAAAGTAAACTCTTCCTGCAGAAACTTTCTTCTCAAGTTCCTGTTTTGTTGCACTGCCAACAATTTTATTTCATTTATTACTATTTTTTTTACTCAAAAGCACCAGAATCTACCAAAATGGTCATTCCATCGTCACTCGATTAGAGGGTTCTGAAATTTATCATTGATGTGATGATAAGATGGATAGTATTGTCACTCGATTATAGAGGGTTCTGAAATTTATCATTGATGTGATGATAAGATGGATAGTGTTCAAGGCTGGTCTATTAGTTTGATATTTGTGAGATTGCTTGCTCAAATAATAAGATTAAGAGCACAATTATTTGATTATGCAATTTATATAATTGATCTTGAGTTTATATTTCAAGTCTTCAATGATTATTGTATATTAATCAAGTAACAATTGAACATCTTATTGCTCAAGTTCATACTCAGAATTGTCTACAAGAATCATTTATCAAATGAATTGCTAGACATTTCGATACGAGGGCATGCTTTAATTAATTGCTAGACCATTGTTTGTTATAAATATTCATTTTATGACATTATATCTCAGATACATACATATTTCATTAGATTCATATATTTGAGATATCATATATGCGAACGAGATAGGAAAGTGCGAGTAATATAGGAGGAAGGTGAGTGAGATTTGTCTATATATACTAGATACATGCTAATTCACTTTGATATAGTGGATTTAGAGCAAATGACATATAATTTTGACTTATATATTCGAGATACATGTATCTGGATACAAAAAATATGTGTATCTGAAGTCCAAAATTAACCTGATAAGATTTATAATATTATAAATTAGCGTATATCTAAATAATTAGTTCCTAAATTAATGAGATTTCAATAAATTACTCATAAAAACCAATAAAAAAAGTTACACACCACCTGATATAAATGATGTTAGGTCTGTTTATTTTAAAGGAAAATATGAAGAAAAATAAGAAGAAAGCATTGATGAACCAACAAATGTTAGTTAATTTAACTCATTTACTATTTGACCAAAATAAAAAAAAGAAATGTAAACTTTTGATAAGTTTAGAAGATGAAAATTGCTCAAAGCATATTTAGGAGACTAATTTTGAACTGGCCCCTAAATGCAAGAGATCATTTTTGTTATTTCTTTATAGGGTCAAACTTTATTATAAAAGAAAATGGGTTTGACATATCGTTTAATTTTGTTATTTAGGATTAATATACTTTTCGTTTAAAAAGTGGCTCGTATATATCCCAATTGTTATAAAAGTAAAAAAAAATAATTATTCATTTGCACACTTAAATTATTTTTCTACTTCTTTAATTATTACGATTTGAGTTTTTTCTTATTATTTTTTTCCTTTCATTATTTAGCGTATAATATAAGAGAAATAAAAAAGAAAGAAATGTGGATAGAAAAAAATTTAAAAGTTTTTGTTGATAAATTGTAATTTTAGTTTTTATGTCCGTAAAGAAAAATTTAATCATCAAAATAACAAATTCATATCAGTCAATGAATACAAATAGTCAAAACTCAAAAGAAAGAAACGTGTGAGAAGGATCAAATGTACCCATAATATCCTATGGGTTATCCTTTTTTTAAAAAATAAAAATGTAAAATGAACAATTTACATTTATTTTTCACTTCTATTAGAAGAAAATGATTATATTCCATATATGATTCATATATGAATCGAACTCAATTTTAAATAGTAAAGTTGAGAAGTATATCGAATCCTTTATCCTTATTATAATGATATTTGATAATTTTTATGTACCAAAAGAAATAAACTTATTTTTTAACCAATTTAATGAAGAAAAATTGTTAAAGTATGAACGTAAAAAAAGCAAATATCGATAATCTTTCCACGTTAACATTGATCAAACTAATGGACATAAGGTAAATATATTTTTTTTCCTTTTAAATATTTATATTTAAAATTTATCGTGTGCGTGATATTAATAATAATTAAAATAAATATTTTAATATAAAATATTATCATACAAGAAGATGAAAATCATGGCCATTAGTTGTTGGTGTATAATATATCTATAAGGTGTGTGCTGAGTGCATGAAATCATTATTTCCTATTGTTCAAAAAATCTTTTATACTAAAATGATTAGCATTTGTTAAGATGACACGTGGTCTAAAGTAAGTGATAAATATTTGTGTAATTATAAATTATTAGAAAAATTGCATATAATAATAAATTGTTAATACAAATTAAATGCTATAAACATAGTTTGATTTAATTGTACTTCATAACAAACTGTTGCTATTTCGCCTCTCTCCTAGTGTATCTCGCTGACAGTCTCCCTTGCCTCTATCGCATTTATACAAACACAAATGTACATATTGCGTTTGTATTTGTATAAATCGAGAGAAAATTATATAAATACATATATTATCTCTTGGATCTTGCTCGCCACTCTCACTCGCCTCTCTCACATTATACAAACACAAATGTATACATTGCGTTTGTATTTGTATAAAGCGAGAGAAAATTATATATACAAATACAAACGAATATATTTTCGTTCTATACACTTGTGATTATACAAATATGATCTTCCCCTGCACAGTTTTCTTCTGTTTTTCTCGCTTTTTACAAACATAAATTATATAATTGATCTTTTATATATGTATACCGAAACAGAAATAGTTAATACAACTGCTTTCTTTTATATATGTATAGCGAAATATATATATATATA
>NC_028644.1:63909402-63913289 GCF_001406875.1 Solanum pennellii
AATTTTATATATATATATGTATATATATATATATATATGTTTGCTATGAGACACAATTATGCAAACTATAGTTATAGTATACAAATATGATTTTTGTGTTTACTATATATAAAGTTGTCTAAAATTATTTTATTAAAGGTAAAATGAGTATTTTGAAGTTAAAATTTGTTACTTTAATAAAAATGTGTCATTCTTTTTTGAGAAAAGGATCAAAAATATCCCTCAACTTTAGTTTATTGTTTGATTTTACTCTCGCCGTTAAAATGAAGTTAATTTTACCCCCCTTACTAATTTCTCCAAATTTACCCCTTAAATCCCCAAATCAACCCGAATTTTTTTTTTAAAAAAAACCTTATTCTCTATTTTAACCCAATGACCCGACTCATTTACCCTCCATTTTAACGGCGAGGGTAAAATCAAATAATAAATTAAAGTTGAGGGTATTTTTTTTGACCCTTTTCTCTTCTTTTTTTGAGTGACTAAGAAATAAAGTGAGTCATATAAATTGAGACGGAGAAAGTAAAATAGAAAATAATTCAAAACCAGACACTTTGGGAGATGCCAGACATCATTTCTTGATATTTAAAGGATTATATTTTATTTTTATACATATTATAAGTCTGAGTTGATATTTTCAAATTGATGTGATTTCCATTGTAACATCCATACAGTTTATCAACTATTGCACCTATAAAACAGCAACTTTAATGGAATTTAGTTACACAAAACAAACAAGGGAACCATATATAGCAAAAGATAATAAGTTTGAATAGGGTCCACATTCTGTCAATAATTAAGTATTATTTTTGTCATTAATTATTTGACAAAAATAAAAAAAAAATTATTTTTTATAATTTTAGAAGATGAAAATCGCTCAAAGCATATTTAGGAGACTAATTTTAAATTTCCCCCTTAATGTAAGAGATCATTTTTTGTTAATTTTAAAGACATGTAGTATTACAGTGACATTTAGTAATTTTTCTGTACTAAAAAAGGAAAGTAATTGTTTATCAATTTAATCAAGAAAAATCCTTAAAGTATGAATGTAAAAAAAAAGAAAGATAAAGACACAACTAGTCTTTTCCTTGTTAACTATGATTATTGACTGATGATAGACATCATGTAAAATACAATTTTTTTTTTTAAAAAAAATATTTGTGTATTGAAATTTACTGCATAACATTTTGATGATTTTAATATATATTTATTCGTATTAGAAACACTTTTAACTGGACGCAAATTATTAGATTTGTCCTGAACTATTTGACAGTCCGTAAAAATATCTCTCTACTAAACTTAGAATACAACTCTGATGCGCTCCTGATATGACATAGCAAGTGGTATCAAACTCTTGTAGGATCACGAAGTTTTTAATAAAAATCGAAAGAAGTGTTGAAAATACGATATATATTTCACTAATACTGCAAGATCGATGATGAATTTAGGTTGAGTTAGTTAACTAAAAAAAGGTGTTTTACATCAATGAAATTGTCTTCTGTTTGTATAGAGATCTTATTGCTATATCTATTCTTGCCCCAATTGCCTATTTCCATGAAAAGTTATTTCTTTTTATCTCTTTTTGTGTTTGCCTTAAATCTTCAATCCAACTAGTATACTCTTCTTTTATTGCTAATCAGCATGATTATGTTGTAACAGTATGTAGTATTTTGGTATTATGTGACTAATCATTTACTCTTTTTAGAGCAAAGTTGATTCTGACATCACGGTTATTCAATATTTGGAATTATATGAGTATCGCTCACGAATGTATATATGTTTCTTTATGTATAGGAAGTCGAGGCTTCCTCTGAATAAACGGCTTGTACTGTCATTCTTCATTTTAGGATTGATTGGGTAAGTTTCGTTGTCTAAAGCATGTATATTTGGATTTGTTTTGTCAATTTCCTTAGCTTTGTTGTACTTGTTGTGACAGTATTTTCGGTAACCAACTGTTGTTCCTTGTTGGTCTTGGCTACACAAATCCGACTTATGCTGCTACTTTCCAACCTTTGATACCAGTCTTCACGTTCATACTTGCTGTGCTCATGGGGTCAGTAAACATTCAATTCACTTCATCTCTTGATTTTTGGTTTATATGGTGTTGTTTTCGTAACATTTGAGGTGAAAGAGTGTTTCTGTTTGCCAAAAACAACTTAGCTGCTTCTTTATTTATTGTAACGGTCAAACCCCCTAGTGATATTGTCTGTTCTGGTCCTGGAGCCCCATGGCTTTAAAATGCGTCATTGGAGTGTAAGAGCTGCTTACTTATACACCCAACATCTCTTCTGTGTCAAGGTATTACCTGAAGTAGTGAAGTGGATCACAGAGATCACGGGCATTTCTAGTATTGTCACCCGTTGCAGTCAATGACCTTCTCAACATCATTCATATTGTGTTATTTATGCAGTGCAGAGACTGCGAAACTTTATACTTTGGAAGGTCAGACATAAGTTGGAGGTACCATCGTTTGTGTTTCTGGGGCTTTCCTAATGGTTGTATTCCGTGGTCCAATAATGGTGTTTGGAGACGGAATAAGGGTCAATCAGAACCTGCTGGATGGCTACTGTCTAGTTTTCTGGTACTTGATAGTTGGCACCTCGGTGTCTTATGCTTAATATTGAACTGTATGTGTGTGGCAGCATACTTAGCTCTTCAGGTAACTAGATATCGTTGATTTGGATAGACTTGATTGGAATAAATAGCAGACCTTTCTCAACGATTATACTGAAAGGCTATGCACGAAAACAAACATATTGATAGAAATATATTTTCGCAGGCTCCAGTTTTGAGAGAATACCCGGCAAGCATATCATTGACAGCATATTCTTACTCTTTTGGCCTTCTATTAATGATAGTAACATCATTCTTTATGACCAATGGATCAACAAGTTGGTATTTGACACCATCTGAAGTTGTAGCTGTGTGCTATGCTGTATGCCCCAATCTTCATTTTCGTTGATGCATGAAATGAGTTGAAAATAGTTTCATCATAATGGTTAGTCTCTTTCAGGGAATCGTTACCTCAGGGCTGAACTACGGACTAATGACATGGTGCAATAAAGTTATTGGCCCTGCTTTAGTTTCTCTATACAGTCCGCTTCAAGCTGTTGCAACAGCAATTTTGTCTAGTATTTTCCTTGGAAGCGATATTTATCTTGGAAGGTTTGTGCTTCTGACTCGGTTTGTTGTAGAGATTGGTTTTGATCACATCCATCTTCTAATTGTTCGTCGTGACATTTGTGATTGCAGCATTTTGGGAGGAGTTCTCATTATAGCAGGGCTTTATTTAGTAACTTGGGCATCTTATAGAGAGATGCAGGCAGCTAAGGCAACTGTTCCTCATGCTCCTCGGATGACGGATCCCCTATTGTCACACCAGATACAACACATTTCCTCTGTTACTTCTTCTTCGATGCCAAAGATCAATGACTAGATATTGCTACAGATATCATTTGCATGTCCGTTTCTTCGTCTTCTTTATTATAATATGTAAGTTCACTGCTAAAAAGAATGACAAATATGTATTACAGTTTTATCAAGTTCTTAAGTAAATTCTTCCTGCAGAATCTTCTCTTGTTCCTGGCTTGTTTCACTGTCAACATAGACTCAAAAACAGTTATTCCATCGTCACTCGATTATGCAATAATAAAATGTCTAGTTTATCAACTTAAAATAACGATTTTTCAAGAGACATTTATCTATGAGACTGATAAACAACCAGCTTGTTATTTGTAGTTTTGATGATTTGACAAACTTAGGGACCTCATAAAGGTACTGGGTTTCTTACTTGAATATTGCAGGGTTCTTGTTGAGTATTGCAGATAAAACAAACCCAGGGACCTAGTAGAGGTACCAGACTCTCGTGAGAGTGAGCCAGTCGACTGCCA
>NC_028644.1:63923289-63924117 GCF_001406875.1 Solanum pennellii
TCAGACGACGCATCCAATCAAGGACCTGGCACCCTTTCACTTCTTTTAGAAAGGGCCTTTTTCTTTTTGAAACTTTCATCCGTCTCTTAACCTTATCTCTCTCTCTTTTATCGAAAAGGCTTATCAATTTCAAAGGAAAAATCTGTTTTCCTCTTCCTCTTTTTGCTTTTCAACGAAATCCTTCAGTATCACAAACATGTCTTCCTCTTCATCTTCTTCTAAACAAATGCTGGACGCTCTTAGTGAAATCGAGCCCCTAGCATTCTATTCTCCAACAACTGCTCAACCCAGACTTCCTCCCCCACCTAGTTCTCCACAAAATACTCCTGATAACCCCTTCTTCTCCATAGATCTAAACACTTCTGCAGTACCTACTGGACCTGGTCCATGTGAAGACATGTTGCCTGACACCATGTTTGAAGGAGATCTACCAAAACATAGGGCTTCCGAGTCTAATATACTGGCAGTGAGTGAGGAGCTAGTGATTGAAAGCCTGGCAATGATGCGAGAAGAGGCCACAGCAGAACACACTGATGTCCTTGAAAGAGAAGAGGTAAGGCCATCTCAACCCATTTTCGATAAAACCCCCGATTTAGGGCGGTACTCCTCTTCCTCTTCATCTGAATCTGCAAGTGAGGAAGCACCATTAAAATGGACGGTTGAGAGTCGAAAAGGGAAGGAAAAGGTCGTGGAGGAGGCTCCTAGGAGACGACCTAATACAAGGTCTACTGCACAAAAGTTGATGGTAGATGCCTTGAAGGCAAGCGCACGATCTGCTGCTGCAGTCAGACGTGCACGAACCTTCAAGGTATCAAACTTCAGAATACC
>NC_028644.1:63928878-63938951 GCF_001406875.1 Solanum pennellii
CAACCTTACACCATTATTGACATTACTAATATTCATCCTAAAGAAGACATATATTAATTGAACCTTAAGGGAAGGAGACTACCATTTCTTAAGGATACACCGCGAAAAACTACTAGAAGTAAAGTATTTCTTGCTAGCCAATTTACTTGTATTCACACATAAATTGTGTTGTTGAAATATAAAAAAATCAATTAAACGGTAAAGTTGAATATCATTATAGTTTTACCGCTAAATTTAATTGTTCAAATCATACCTAATAATCTTATGCCCATCAATAAAGTCGGTCGAATAAACTCACCATTCATCAGTTTAAACTTGCATTTTCTCCCTTCAATCTACTATAACTAACTTGTATTAATTCAAAATATTTTTAAAATAATATGGATATACATGCAACGCACATGTCCTAAAACTAGTATGCATAAAAATGTAATAAAGATAGATTTATAATAATATAGAAAAAAATAAAAAGTTAAGACCAAACACTTTTAAGAAATATTAAACGATATTTCTTGACATTTAAGGGATTGCTTTTATACTTATCCCTAAAAATAAGGAACATCGCTACTTCTTCTATGTTGGATTTTGATTTGACACTAAATTTTTAAATTAAAGATTAAAAAAAGGGTTCAACAAAAGAAAATTTCCTAAAATGGTAACCTATAAAACTCCATCAACAAACTCTCTTGTTTGGCCTTTTGCCAATTTCAGTGAAGGAGAAGACAAATACAATTTTTCAACAATGTTTGGTGATAAAAAATTCAAAGACACAAACTCTTTAGAACAATTTCAGGTTCATACAAAAAGTTCACTCCTTTTGTCTGATTCTTGTTTTCTTTAGATTTTAAATTCAAGATTCATCTTACCCATTATTAACTTGGTGGACTGTATATAGGGGGTGGGGGTGGAGTGGATGAAGTGTGAACAAAATGGCAGCAGTTGAAGATGGAAATGGGGGTGAGATATGGAAAGCCCATGGTGCAATGGTTTTGGTACAGCTTTTCAATGGTGGTTACCATGTGATTACTAAAGTGGCTCTTAATGTGGGCATGAATGAAATTGTCTTCTGTTTGTATAGAGATCTTATTGCTATAGCTATTCTTGCCCCAATTGCCTATTTCCGTGAAAAGTTAGTTCTTTTATCTCTTTACATATATTCCCTTTTTACATGTTTCTCTTAAATTTGCAATCCAAGTAGTGTATTAATCTCTCTGTATTGTGGAAAGAATACCTGATTCCTTCTTCTTTGTAAACAAGGAGTGGACATAGGCACTTTGAGAGTATCCTGCACTAGTCAATGCAGTTGTAAGCTTAATGTTGCGTTGTCTTGAAGCCTGCTTCGACCCATACGATGACTTAACTGGCCTACAAACTTTCTTTTCCCACTGTTTGTGGAAACTGGAAACCTTGTGGCAAACTCATATAGACCTCCTCAGATAAATTACCCTGTAAGAAGGCATTGGACAATTGATTTGATGTACATGTAAATCATGCGTAGTGACAACTTAATTGCTTTTCTCCATGGAGGTTCCCCTTTATTCTTTTTGTGGTCAAATAGCAGAGATATATTTAACTATGCAAAAACAGGCACCCTCTAGCATACATTGGTAGACAGAATACTAACATTTAACACAAGCTCACAATGCCATCAGAATCACTTTGCCTACTCTTTCGTGGCTTCTTTTTGGAATTCAATGTAGAAGTAGTAGTTTACCTTGGATTACTGTTGGTGCGTCCAGTAAAGACCAAGCAACATGGAACCCAGTGATTATAAAAAGTTGCAGGTTGGCAGAAGATATACTTTTCGATAGGGGGTAGAAAGTGTTGATTAGGAGCACATTTTTTAGCATTCCCACATACTATGTCTATGCTACAGTCACCAACTAACTAACTGGAGAATCGAAAAGACTCTATCTAATGGAACTTATTATTGGACTCAACAAATGGAGATAGGAAGTTTTACTTACTAAGTTGGGAGATTCTCACATCCCCAAAGAGTTGGGGAGCCTTGGGTGAAGTTCTCCTTGTTTTGAAAAATACTCTTTTAGGAACGACCAATTATTCCCTAATTCGTAGCATCTTTTTGGTGCTTCTGTGAAGTTTTAGTTTGCGTAGAAGACTTGGAGGTTCTTTTTAACTAGAAAGTCTAAAATATCATGGAATAAAAATTTTTGACTTTTGTGCAAAATCATATTCTTTTGTAGATTCTCTACCCTTTTATGTTTTTGATGAAGCTGTAGAATTTTTACCTTCTGATATACTGCTTGTATGCTGGAGACTTTTCTACCATTAATAAAATTATTTTACATTATAAAAGGAGTAGCTTAGTCTTTGATCAGATGAAACTACTTGATGCTGCAATATCATCTATTTTGTGTTTATTCAAGAGTTATGGACTGCCCCTTGTAAGTTCCACTCAAAATTGTGCCATATTGCATGTTGGAGATTTGTGATAATAGCCAATCTTTTTTTTTTTTTTGGGGGGGGCGAGCGGACAATGAATAGATTTTTGTTAAAAATTTGAGAGTCAACCTTAATAAAAGTAGCTATTGCTAATATTTTCTGTGCTTTTATACTATTTTAACCCTATAGGAATTCCTCTATGTACAGGAGGTCAAGGCTTCCTTTGAGTAAACGACTACTACTGTCATTCTTCATTTTAGGATTAACTGGGTGAGTTTTGATGTTATAAGCATGTACATTTGGATTTGTTTAGTTAATTTCCTTAGTTTTGTTATACTTGATAAAATGTTATTCCTGAAAATTCCTTTTTCCTCTCTTGGTATTGTGACAGTATTTTCGGTAACCAACTGTTGTTCCTTATTGGACTTGGCTACACAAATCCGGCTTACGCTGCTGCGTTGCAACCTGCCATACCAGTCTTTACGTTCATACTTTCTGTACTTATGGGGTCAGTAAACTTTTACTCCCTTCATCTCTGGATTTTGTATCTGTCTCCATTACCCCCGTTTCTTGCATGTCCTGGGTGTTGAGTAAATCTTCTGTTGCTTAACTTTGTGAGCTGTGTAAAATCATAGTTCTACAAGTGTCAAATGTTGTATTCTTAATACCAAAATTGCTTTGTGCTTTAAGTTGGAGCAATCACAAATACTTTCTTTTGTGCATAGAATGAGAATAATTACAATCAACTAAGAAACTATATCCTCTAAATTTCTTAATTGAAATATTTTCATTTTTCCAAAACCTATAGTTATTCTCTGTAACTGGGGAGTGCTTGAATGGATCTCAAAAGGGTAAACTTTCAGGAAATCGGTTTATGTGGTGCTGTTTTGGAAACATTTGAGATAAAAGGGTGTTTCTGTTTGCCAAAAAACAACCTAGGTGCTCCTTTATTTATTTTACGGAAAAGGGCCTAAAATACCCTTAAAGTATCAGAAATGGTACAAAACTACCCTCCATCCACCTATTGGCTCCAAAACATCCTTCTCATCCACCTATTGGCTCCAAAATACCCTTGTCATCCACCTTTGGGTTCAAAATTGACCACTTATTTAACGATTTTAAATTTAAACTATTTAAATATTTTTTTTAATACATGACTCTTAACTATTTGTTATAATTTAACTTATTAATATACTTTATAAATCAATCTACTACTCATCCATTACTAATTAAACAACACTTGATTAATAAACCCGCCCCGTTACTAATACAACAACAGAAAATCTACTGCGAATGAGTTTCTAAAAATTTTGAGGCGAAAATGTCTATAGAAGTAGATTATCATACATTCAAATCCTCAATCAAAACATATTATAATTCAAGTGTCTAATTAGAAATTACTGATAAACTTAAAAATCTAACTATGTTCATCTTAAATATTCATTCGTCTCAATTATATGATGTTACTTAATATATAACTTATTTTTAAAATAATATATTAAAGTTTTAATATTTAAAATAAATAATAAATATTTATAAAATTATATTAGAAAAAGTGCATGAATTAATTCGAAATGTACTACTTTACCTTTAATCATAAAATTTGAATCCAAAGTTGAAAGAGAATCATATTGAAAGTGTCCTCCTAAATAAGCGGCTTAACCTTAATTTAATTGGGGTTTCAATTCGGGCTCGAATAATTTTGAATGTTATTTTCAGAATCTGTAACTTCTTCGTGTTTTAATAGTGTTTAAGGTGATTTTGATTTAGAATTGTTGCATTAATTGGGTGGGGTTTAATTAGTAATGGGTGGGTAGTGGGTTGGTTTAAAAAATAATGTAAATAAATTAAATTAAATCCAATAGTTGAGCGCAAATTATTTAAAAAAAATATTTAAATGGTTTAAATTTGAAACCGTAAAATAAGTGGTCAATTTTGAACCCCAAGGTGGATGATAAGTATTTTGGAGCCAATAGATAGGTGAAAAGGGTATTTTGGAGCCAATAGGTGAATGAAGGGTAATTTTGTACCATTTCCAATACTTCGAGGATATTTTAGGCCCTTTTTTGTTTTGGTGTACCATTTAAACTGTAATTTTATGATCAATGATAGAGTACAGGGTGTAGTTCAATTGTCAAGGTAACACCTGAAGTGGATTACAGAGGACATGATGCTGTTGCAGGATAGTTTAGTGGAAATGAGACGGGCATCTATGATGTGAAGAAACTTTAATGCGTTAATTTAGTTGAGATGCAGGCGGTTGCCCTTGGGGATCTCTCGGAATAAAAAAAATGGAAATGCAAGGGACGAGCTTTTGAATAAAGTATTCACTGTGAAGTAGTCCATGTTCCCTGCTTTTTAAGTCATTGGTCATTACAGGAAGGAACATGAGCTAGTCCATTGTTCATTTCTAGAATTGTCACATAACTTATCTGTCGCAGTTGTTGACCTGCTCAATATCATTCATGTGTGTTATTTATGCAGTACAGAAACTGCGAAGCTTCTTACTATGGAAGGTCAGGCAAAAGTTGGAGGTACCATTGTTTGTGTTTCTGGGGCGATTTTGATGGCTGTATTCCGTGGTACAGCGGTGTTTGGAGACGGCACATCAGACTTCACAGCACAGATTGAGATAAGTGCTAAGGGTCAACCAGAGCCTGCTGGATGGCTAATGTCTAGTCTTCTGGAGTTGGGATTTGATAATTGGCACCTAGGCGTCTTATGCTTGATAGGAAACTGTATGTGCATGGCAGCATACATAGCTTTTCAGGTAACTAGATAATCATTTCAATTGTTAATTCGGATTGGCTTGATTGTAATAAATAGCAGACCGTTCTCAATTATTATACTGAAAAGCTATGTGCATATAAATTTACATATATACCTAGTCATCCCTTAAAAATTTTGCCCCTGATCTTCCTTGTATATTGGCCACTATTGACCTCCTTCTTAATCATATGCTCATGAAGGTGATTTTCACATGCTTTGGGTGAGTGCCTGTGATACACTAGCATTTGCAGGCGGGCCTTTGAAATTGTGAAATTGGTATTGAGTGAATTTATACAACTGATTTAAACAATCTTTGATAAGAAAGATCTTGCTATGTAAAATACAGATGTAGCTTACCTTGTAAAAAATATTAAATGTAACTTAATTGTGTCTAATACCCCTTCCATCATTTTCTTTCTCGTCTAGGGATTTAAATTCCACTCTCACGGTTCTTAGGTAAGGCTGGTAATGGCTAGTTGATTCATCTTGATTGTTGATTGGTTTGCTTTTGTACAATCACAACTATAGTCTAGTGGGTTTCTTTCTTTCTTTTTCTAATTTCTTCTTTTGTTGGGGGCGAAGATGAGAATAGGTTGCTTAAATTTGAATTGCCTTTTAGTATCACTGTTTGCTTAGAGGAACAACTCTTATGTCCTAAAATGAAAGGGAAACCTATATAACTAGATTGGTCTTTCAATAGGAAGTATAATGGTCCTAATTGTCCTTTACCTTTCCCCTTACATTTTACCATTTGAAAAATATTTAAAATAATGTCCTTTACCCTTCCTTGTTAAAGGTGATCACATTCAGTTTCATGATATTCTCTCTTATTTGGTTACTCTTGTGAACTTTGATCTACCAATGGCTTTTCATCTGAAAGAGATCAATTCGCTCATCTTGCTACTTTGTTGGATACCCTTTACTTAATCTTAGACCGGTTAAGTTTTGCTTATGTAAAGTAATTCAGATTATATAAATTAGTGATCATTTGATAATTGGTTAAGAAAGATTACATTAATGAACAATAGCTAGATACTGATTCCAGTCAACAGAGTTGATGTATTGAAAAGGCTGATCTTTTTGTGATATAATCCATGCCCATTAGTCCAAAAACCAAACCTAATACTTATTTTTGTGAAATAATCATAGAAAAAATCTGGTTTTGGTTGGTAGGTTGACCTCTAGTCATGATTGGTACTAACAGTTTATTCTGAGATGTCTGTGACACTTTAGATCTTGGGCTAGCTTGAAGCGTTGTGTGGAAATCCTTGAGCTTGTCAGTGTAATGCAGAGTTGAGTAAGTAAAGAAAATTTTGCAGGCTCCAGTTTTGAGAGAATACCCGGCAAGCTTATCATTGACAGCATATTCTTACCTTTTTGGCGTTATACCAATGATAGGGACGTCATTCCTTGTGACCAATGGATCAACAGATTGGTATTTGACACAATCTGAAGTTGGTGCTGTGTGCTATGCTGTAAGACTCTTTTAAGTTCCAATCTTCATTTTCGCTGATGTATGAAATGAGATAGTATTTTTTTTATCTTGATCAAAGTATCAAAATGATTTGTCTCACATAAAGAAGATAAGGTATAATTTGCTTTTAAATCAACTGTTGAAGTTTGGTTGTTGAAATCATAATTAAGTTATTCGTGCTCTCACGAACAACTTAACTTTTTACCTGAGGTGGCCAAATAATTTATCATGGTACTAAAGTCGGACCGATCCCTATAACACGGTCCTTTTTATGTAAGGGAAAATGGTTAAGTTCGTTCTCGAACTATGCAAGATGATCCAGATTTGCCTCTGAACTTTGAAGAATAGGGTCAATGCTCTTATACTCCCTTCCCCTATGTTGCTATATCAATTTTCAATCATCAATGTATCATGTATTAAATTAGCTTGTGAATGTTTCATAGTGGATTCTCATTCATCTGTCCATAACATCTCATCTCCTCATATGGTAAGTATATAGATGGACAAAAATTTTCGTTGGGATGAAATGAAAATAGTTTTCATCACAATGGTTAATATCTCTCAGGGAATTATTACATCAGCGCTGAACTATGGACTTACTACTTGGTGCAATAAGGTTATTGGCCCTGCTTTAGTTTCTTTATACAATCCGCTTCAACCTGCTGCAACAGCAATTTTGTCTAGTATTTTTCTTGGGAGCGCTATTTATCTGGGAAGGTTAGTGCTCTGATTTATTCTGCATCAACATCATACTCCTAAAACAAAATCCACTTTTATATCTGTGTATGTTCTCATTTCTTTGCTTTCTACTCGGCATGAGGGTGAAGTGAAGCTCTCCTGCTGGAAAATCGCCATGTTTCCTTTCTGACTTGCTTTCTATAGGAGATTGGTTCTTGTGAAACTATGAAATATTTCACTTGCTGAGCAGCACATATGATCTTTCTTTTTTACATTCCATCTAGTTATTCGTCGTTAGCTAAGGCATCTCCACGCGTTGTGATTGCAGCATTTTGGGAGGACTTCTCATTATAGCAGGGCTTTATTTAGTAACTTGGGCATCTTACAGAGAGAAACAGGCAGCCATGGGAACTATAACTCATGATCCGCGGATAACGGATCCCTTAATCCCATATCAGATAGGACCTAATTCCTCTGTTCCTTCTTCCTCAATGCCAAAGATCAGTGATTAGATGTTGCCACAGATATCCTTTGCATGTCCTATTCTTCATGATAATGTGTATTTCAGTGCTAAGAAGAATGCTAAATATGTATTGCAGTCATGCCTCCGTCACTCGATTATAGAGGGTTGGAACCCTCTATCTGAAAGTTCTCTTTATGCAATGATGGGATGATTGAAATTTAAGGCTAGTTTGTCAACTTTGACATTTGCGAGAATGCTTGGTCAAATAATAAGATTAACAACACAATTTTTAGATTGTGCAATTCAGCTAATCTATCTTGATAATATTGATGAGTTTACATCTCAGGCCTTTAATGATTATTATTGTATGTCATTCGGATATTAAGTAAACATCATATTGTTCATGTTCATACTCAAAATGGTTTAAAAGAATCATTTATTAAAGGCATAATATGTAAATGCCCTTTAACTTGTCCTCATTTTTAAATTTATGTCCTTCAATTTTGGGTGTGCACAAGTAGACACTTAAACTTGTATTAAATTGCACAAGTATTGGACACCACGTAGGACACAAGTTGTCATATAGAATGTCAAGTAAGACATGTGTGTCTATTTTGTTTAATTTTCTACAAGTGAAAGTGTTTACTTGTACACACACAAAGTTGAAGAATATACATGTAATATGAGGCTAAGTTAAAGGCACATTTATGTGTTATGTCTTTGTTAAATACTTTCAATTAATCGTTGAATCATTGTTTATGAGATGAAAATTTCCTATTTTGGTATGAGAACATGCTATTTTGCACCCAATAACACTTGAGTGCAATGGACCAACAAATTATCATGAAGTTTTTCTATCACAATTGACTTTTTGGTCTGGAGTCAAATATTTTTCATCGTAAAACTGCTCAAGTTTTCAAATATGTATGTGAATGTTCTCAATTTTTTTGTAAAATAGTGGACTAAAATTGCTCAAAAGTATATTTAGGGGGTCATTTTGAATCTACCTTCAAACAGAAGAGTTATTTTTTATATATTTTAGGTATGATCTTCGTATAACAAAACAAAAATTAATGTCTTTTTGATAATGAAGACAAAGTCGAATGATCACTCACAAAATGTAATATTTATTTAGTTATAATATTAGCTATCAAATTATTTAGTTAAAAATTTCAAAAATAAAGATACCTCAAGGGACATTTATCTATGGAATCATTTTTATTATTACTCTTTTAAAACAACTAATTAGGAATTAATAAACAACCTGATCAAAGGAGCTTATTTATGCTGTAGTTCATGGACTTCTTTTTATGATAAGTTTATTTATTAAGTGTATTGTTCAAAAAAAAATATTTTACTAAAATTTGTTTGGATGACGTGTGAATTGCATTATTGATTTTTTTATTTAAATTATTTTTATTTAGTACACTTGTTAACAAATTATTTGTTTTTTTAATCATTAATTGAACCAACCTATATTATATTAGTTTTGTATATTCTTAATTAATATCAAGCTATACTGAGGTATGTAATATTGATATATGAAAATTTCATAGCGTTAGTAACGTGCAATACATATTATTTTAGAAATAATGCAAATCTTTTTATACATGAAAATTTCTTATAAACAATTTGTAGAAATAATATTCTAAAAAAGTTATGTTAAAATAACTAATACAAATCTTACTAATACCTTGATACTTTTTTTTTATCTATTTTTCTTTGTCATATTATCCTTTTCTGAAAATTAATTTGATTAATTTTCAAAATTAAATTAATTTAAAATTTTAAAATAAAAATATTAAAATTTTTTAAATTATATAAAAGTACTATAAATTGTAATTTTTATATATCAATCATATATTATTATAAGCATGAAGCTCTAAAGTGTAAAGTTGAATTACTATTTTGCCCCTATACTAAATTAAAAAGTAATAAAATATCTAATTAATTAAATATTAAATATGCTTAACTCTAAAGTGAAAAGTTGAATTACCATTTTGACCTTGTACTAAATTGAAATTTGATTAATAACATTTAATTAGTTAATTTAAATATTAAATTGTCTCATTTTAATAATAAAAATATTAATAACTTTTGTACTTCCTTAGATTAATTTCTAATTAAAATATCTAATTTAATAATATTTATCATTTATTATCTATATGTATATTTAATTTAATCTCCGTCATATCATATAATAAGCATCATAATAATAATAATATAATAATAATAATAATATACTAAACGTGGAAGGAATATTAGGCAAAAATTAGATTACATTTT
>NC_028644.1:63941951-63947714 GCF_001406875.1 Solanum pennellii
CTCTAAAGTGAAAAGTTGAATTACCATTTTGACCTTGTACTAAATTGAAATTTGATTAATTATTTAACATTTAATTAGTTAATTTAAATATTAAATTGTCTCATTTTAATAATAAAAATATAAATAACTTTTGTACTTCCTTAGATTAATTTCTAATTAAAATATCTTATTTAATAATATTTATCATTTATTATCTATATGTATATTTAATTTAATCTCCATCATATCATATAATAAGAATAATAATAATAATAATAATAATAATAATTAGGCAAAAATTAGATTACATTTTGTCCCTATATCATATAAAAATATTAATCGTCTAATAAATTGTTAACTAAATATTAAATAGTAAATTTCAAATTTATCAAATTCTTCCGGTTACAATTTATTTATGTTGATGGTTAATTAATATTAAATTGTTAGAAACAATTATTATCAAGAAGACAAAAAGACTTCTAATGATATTGTTCAATGAATTAAAGGTGAAGACTAAAGGTTACAAAATTAATTAGGAAACTGATAGGTCTCTTTTATTTTTTTCCTTTCATCTCCCCTCACCTAAAATTTTCCTATTTAAGGTCACCTAGAAATAAAAATTAACTTATAAATCTTATCTGATCTTCGTACTAAAGTATGTTAATATGTCAATTCTCTCTTATAAATTAAGATCCATTTTCTCATTTTTGGTATATCATCTCTTTCTTTTTTTTTAATTTCCTTTCTGATCATAGTCATAGACTGCTGAAGAAAAGTGGTCATCAATCTTTATAGAATTGTTAAAGGCAATAACATTATTGTTGTATTCGGATCGAAGACATTATGATTAATTGATTGATTCATTGTAAAGAATGTTTAAAAGAAAATAATATTTTTTTATCACGTTATATGAATTATAACAAATAATGAATGTTTGTACTATTTTATGTAAAGTGATTATAGCTATGACCATTTGAAAGTTATTTTCATATTTGTTTTAAATGTTCTTTTATAATGTTTCTCTTCTTATTCATTTTAAGTTAAATATGTTCTCTATTTATATAAAGAAGTTTATGTTTAAATAATTAAATAGATGTTACTTATTTGGACTTTTTAAAATTATTGGTGTAGAACATGTACAATACTATATATGTACAATTTACAAATTATTGATTGTAGTACAAAATTTATATTAAATAGTTTAAAATAAACGTGCAACGCACGTTCTGAAGACTAGTATAATAATAAAGACGCGTCAATTTTTTTTTGTAGTTTGATTCTTAAAAAAGATGACTTTTAAAGATGCACAGTGAATTACTAATACATGATATTCCATACTATTCTTATGCAGTCAAGAAATTTCCCAAAAAAAACATGTTTGTATGTGGAAAGCTTAAAACCTCAAATTAGTTGAAAAATGTTTCAATATTTTTGTACAAAATCTTACTCATTTTGTTGTGACCAAAAATCCCCAACTACAAACTCTGTAGAAAAACTTGAGGTTCATACAAAAAGTCCACTCCTTTTGTCTGATTCTTGTATTGTTTAGTTTTTAAAATCACCACCTACCCAATATTAAACTTGGTGGACTGTATATATAAGGGGGGTGGGTGGGTGTGGAGGGGATGAAATGAGCAAAATGGCAGTAGGAAATGGGAGTGATGTATGGAAAGCCCATGCTGCAATGGCTTTGGTTCAGCTTGTCTATGGTGGTTACCATGTGATTACTAAGGTGGCTCTCAATGTGGGCATCAATGAAATTGTCTTCTGTTTGTATAGAGACCTTATTGCTATATCTATTCTTGCCCCAATTGCCTATTTCCGTGAAAAGTTAGTTCTTTTATCTCTTTACATATATTCCCTTTTTATGTTACATGATTCAGCTACTTTGTAGATAGACTGAATTTATGTACATGTAAAGCATGGATTTTTATGAAATTATTGTTACCATATTCAGATAGTGATAACTTAAAAGCTCCTACCTGTGTAGCACTTGTTCTCTTTTTCATTTTTGTGGTCAAACAGCAGGAATATATTTACAATGTTTAAACTATGAGAAATAGGTCCCATAAACTGGCTAAGTTTTCATTGGCTTATTTTTGGAATCAATGTAGAAGTAGTTAACGCTGGTCGCGTCCAATAAAGACCAAGTAACATGGAACCAAGTGATAGTGAAAAGTAGCAGGTTGGCAGGAGGGATACTTAAAAAAAGGGGGATTTAGGATTGAAGTAGATATAGCTTTTGAGATCACGGGTACAACAAAAAACACGTATAGGTAGTTGATAGTACAACAAATCTTGGGAGTGCAGTAGAGGGAATGCATTGGAACCTTAAGGTGTAAGAGAAACCTATATTGGGAGGTGGATGTAGTAGTAACTCCAGATTTGTTTAATTTGACATCCATCCCAACGATCACAGTAGAAGAAGCATGGGGCCAGCAAGGTTGGAACCTAAATTTCAGAAGGTTGTATGATTGAGAGATATAGAGAGTTGTTGTATTGTTCAAACAACTGGAGCTGTTTCAAGGGATTACTTATAACGAGGATTCATTGCTCTGGAAAGGCAAGAATAACAAGTTGTTTACAGTTAAGTCTGCCTATTTTATTGTCTCGGGAAATGAAGTCAAGATAGCCAGTGGCCTACTAAGCAGATTTGGAAGACTAAGATTCCTTTCAATGGGGGCTTGTTTTACTTGGTTGGTTGCCAAACAAGCCTGTCTCACTAAGGAAAAGTGATGAGAAGGGGCATTTATATGTGCTCTAGAGGCCACCTGTGTCAGACTGAAACAGATCGCCATAGTCATTTACCCCTGCATTGTGTGGTAGCACATCGACTCTTTCAGCTGTTTCTTAGCATGACTGGATTTAAATGGACCATGGCTAAGACAACAAAGAAGCTGTTGATTGCTGGAATACTGTTAAGCAAAAGAGATGGTGGAGAATAATACCAGCTTGTATCTGGTGGATATGATTGAAAAAAGGAATGCAAGATGTTTTGAAGATAGAAGTAGCTCGGTACAAAAAATTAAGATGAATTGTATTTTGCTATTTCATTTTTTTTGCATTCTGTAAATATGGTTTCTAGAATTCCCTTACTGCTGATGTTTGTCATATATCGTTACCCTTTTCAGAAAAAGTGGGTATAGTAGTGCAAACTGAGGGCCCCGCTGTTTATATTACATTTGTATTTTCAGTCTATTACAACAAGTTTAGTTACAATATTTGGAATCATATGAGCATCACTTACAAATGTAAATTTTATGTTTCTCCATCTATAGGAGGTCGAGGTTCCTCTGAATAAGCGGCTCGTACTGTCATTCTTCCTTCTAGGATTAACTGGGTAAGTTTTGATGTACTAACCTTGTATATTTGGATTTGCTTTGTTAATTTCCGTAATTTTGTTACACTTAATAAAAGCCTATTGCTGAAAAAGCCTTTTTTCTCTCTTGGTACCGAGACAGTATTTTTGGTTGCCAACTGTTGTTCCTTGTTGGTCTTGGCTTCACGAATCCGACTTATGCTGCTGCTTTGCAACCTGCAATACCAGTCTTTACGTTCATACTTGCTGTTCTCATGGGGTCAGTAAACATTCAATCCCTCTCATCTCTCGATTTTTAATCTTTGTCTCCATCACTCCCAGTTCTTGCATGTCCTGGGTGTTGAGTGAATCTTGTGTTGCTTAACTTTGTGAGCTGTGAAAGGTCATAGTTCTATCAAGTATCAAATTCTGTATTTTTAATACCAAATTCGTTTTGTGCTATAAATTGGAGCAATCACCAGTACTTTATTGTTGTGCATAGAATGAGAGTAATTGCAATCAATTTGAGAATGTATATCCTCCAAACTGATGCAATAAAACCCGAGATAAATCTCAGTAACGATTTTGGTGAAATGGACATTCTAAGGAACAAAATTGCAGAAACACTTTTAGGGAGGGGATAAACAATGACAGATTAAGTCTGAGACAGATAGAAGAGGGAATTCTTCGAATTTCAGAAAAAAATGCTAACTGATTCTATTTGTCCATTTCAATTTGTCTTCCCCTTTTTTGAAAAATGAAATTACATTGATATCCCAAGACCTTCCATCTAGATTAAAGACCAACTAACTACAGAATTCCCAACCCAATCTCCACCTTACCCCCCAAACCAGCACCTATGGACGTTTAGGTGGCAGAAGGGGGAGGGGCGAGGTAAAACTTAGGGGGGCAGAAAAAGGTTTCTTTTTAGAAAAATAGGTTTGCATAACAAAGTGATACACAAAAAGAGAGATCGAGACGGAGGATAGTTAATCTAGGAGATAAACTTGAAGAAGATGGCAGCTAACACAGGGAAATCTGAGTACATAGCTAACAAAGTTTAGCAGGGAGAAGAGAAGAAATATCTTATTTCATCAAATGTGATCAATGTACAAGTAGGACTTGTATTTATACACAAATTTGATGAACTACTGCATTGTCCAGTCTTTGATCTAACTGAGCTAACTAAAAGCTGTGAACAGTGTTATCTAACTCTTTTAAAATGCTAACTGCCTAATAGAATTATAACTACTTTTGGGACGCTTGATCTACTAACTCATCCAGATTCAATTGCTTAAGCTTTTAATCATGCATCATGAAGTGGGATAGTCAATGTTTTATCCCAATTATACTTTTGAGCTCCCAAACTTTCATCATCTTAACCTTCCTTGTAGATCTCTTTTCTTTCTTTCTTCTTTGTTTCAGCGATTTTGAGGATGATGTGTTAGAATAAAACCAGGTGCTTTGGTATAAGAAGTTTTGAGTTTCAGTCGAATCTAGTTCACAAAAAAAAAAAAAAAAAATTGGTAGTTACATTTTTGATTAATTGAATTTTTTCATTTCTCAAAAGCTATAATTGTATTCTGTAAGGCTGAAACTGGGCAACACTTAATGGATCCCGAAAGGGTAAATGTTCACGAAATTGGTTTTATGTGCTGCTGTTTTAAAAACAATTGAAGGGCGATTCTGTTTGGCGAAAATACTGTAGTGCTCTTTTTTCCTTTAATATTTTTAGCTGTGTGAGTTAAAACCATAATTTTATGATCAATCATAGAGTACCTGGTGTTGTTCAATTGTCAAGGTAACATTTAAGTGGACCAAAGAGAACATGGTGCTGTTGCAGAATATTTTAGTAAAAATGAGGCGGGCATCTATAATGTGAAGAAACTTTTATGTCTTAGTTTAGTTGTGCTAGGCTAGATGTGTAGATCCATTCCCACCGAGTTCTAAAACCTGGCTTCATTGACCCTCCAGAATTTCTTGGTATAAAAAAATATTAACGGAAATGAAAGGGAGTCGGGACAGGCTTTTGAAAAGAGTATTTGATGTGGCTTGCTCAACATTATTCATATGTGTTATTTATGCAGTACGGAAACAGCGAAACTTCTTACTGTGGAAGGTCAGACGAAGGTTGGAGGTACTATTGTTTGTGTTTCTGGGGCAATTTTAATGGCTATTTCCCGTGGCCCAGTGGTGTTTGGAGACAGCACGGTGGACTTCACAGCACAAATTGAGATAAGTGCTAAGGTTCAACCAGAGCCTGCTGGATGGCTAATGTCTAGCTTTCTAGAGTTGGGATTTGATAATTGGCACCTTGGCGTCTTATGTTTAATAGGAAACTGTATGTGCATGGCAGCATACTTTGCTTTCCAGGTAACTAGATAATCATTTCAATTGTTAATTCAGAATGACTTGATTGCAATAAATAGCAGACCGTTCTCTATGATGAAACTGAAAGGCTATGCAGATATACAAATTATATATAT
>NC_028644.1:63948380-63958074 GCF_001406875.1 Solanum pennellii
TATATATATATATATATATATATATATATATATATCATTGGCGGTAAAAGATGGATCCTGATCTTTCATTGTATATAGGACCTTTCACGGTGAGCTTCCTTCTCTAATAACATGTGAATTAGGGGTAGACAGAACATAAGGATACTGATTTGAGGCCTTTCACGTAGCTAGTCAGAACTTTCTTTCCAGTGTCTCCAGATAGTCTAGTTCTTAAATGGAAATTGGTAGATAGGTGTACTAGTTCGTCTGCAAGTGTCTGCAGTTCACAAACAAACTTGTGGAGTGAACTGTCTGCTTTTCCTTTCAACAAGGCTAGTAGTTTGATCAGCATTATAATTTTTTAAAACTGGTTGTTCTAATTGAATGTTCTCCTGCTAAAAGCTGATATTCTTTCAAAAGTATATGTAACACCCTCCAATTATATGTGGGTTTAACTGTGTTATATTGGACTAAGGTGAGCTTAACTGGAAGCATGGACACTGGAGATCCATATATCCGACCCCAAGGTTCAGCAGTTTGTTGATTAAGCTTTAAACTGTACTAGGTTTATTATTGAGCTTCACTTTCACCGCCAAGTTTGTGTTAATACATGGAGTTTCCTGGTTATAGTGGAGTGTGGAAATTATAATGCCTTTTACCCTCTCCTTGTTAAAAATTATCACTTTCCGTTTCACAATAATTTCTCTAGTAATTGTTTTCTGCTCTTGTGAACTTTGATCTATCAATCGTCATTCATCAAAAAGAAATTAATTTGCACCCATCTTGCCTCTATGTTGGACACCTTTTACTTGATCTTAGGCATTCTAGATTTTGATTCTGTTCTGGTAATCCAGATTATACAAGTTTGTGAATGATTGATAAACTGATCAAGAAATATGACTTAATGAATAATAGCTAGAGACTACTTCCAGTTAACAGAATCAATGTATTAAAAGACCGAGTGTTTTTGTGACATAACCCATAGAAACAATCTGGTTTTGATTGGTAGCATGGCCTTCAGTCAGGATTGGTAAAACAGTTTCTTCTATCTTGGGCTAGCTTTGAGGAGTTGCCGGAAAAGAATGAGTTCGTCAATATATGTGTGTGTATTATTATGAAATGTGTGCAGAGTTGAGTGAATTATGAAAAATTTTGCAGGCTCCAGTTTTGGAAAAATACCCAGCAAACTTATCATTGACAGCACATTCATACCTTTTTGGTGTTCTATTAATGATTGGGACGTCATTTTTTGTGACCAATGGATCAACAGACTGGTATTTGACACAATCTGAACTTGTCGCTGTGTGCTATGCTGTAAGATTCTCTTAAGAACTGATCTTCATTTTCCCTGATCCGTGAATGAGATTGTGTCTATCTAGATCCCATGCCTCAAAATGATTTGCCTCATGTAAAAAGAAAATCTTAGACAATGATATACAGAAACTTCAAGAAAAGTGTAAAGAGTACAAAATATAATTTGTTTTTAAAAAACTACTGATTTTTTTAAAAATTTTGAACGCCTTGTGAGACTTGATTTTGGGGGGTGTATTATGATCACAGGAAGGCAATTTTCCTTGTTAGAAAGAACAATCCCCTGAATATTCTGGATATATTGAGCTTTTTTTTTGGTAAGTAAAATTAATAATTATAGACGATGGTATAAACAACACTAAGATAATGTGAAAACACAAAATTACTGATTGTGACATTCTCCGATCATTTCTAACATGGAATCTATAATATTTACAAAAATCAGGTTGAACCAAAAAGCAAGCAAAACTACACATCCAGGCTTAAGAATATGAATGTTCTCTCTGTTTGATTCAAAAAATTCTGTTGTTCCTTTCACCCCTGAACTTTGAATAACAGTGTCAATGATCTTCATATACTTCCCCTAGGTTGCTATTTCAGTTTACAATCATCAATGCATCATGAATTAAAGTTAGTCTGTGAATTTTTCATAGTGGATCCTCATTCATCTGTCTATTACATTTCATCTCATTTGGTTTAGTATGTAAATGGACAGTTTTTTGTTTTCGTCATAATGGTTACTGTCTTTCAGGGAATTCTGGCATCAGCCCTGAACTATGGACTTATGACATGGTGCAATAAGGTTCTTGGCCCTGCTTTAGTTGCTTTATACAGTCCGCTCCAACCAGTAGCGTCAGCAATTTTATCTAGTGTTTTTCTTTGGAGCCCTATTTATCTGGAAGGTTAGTACTCTGATTTATTTTGAATGCACATCATACTCCTAAAACAAAATTCACTTCTATATCTGTGTATGTTCTCATTTCTTTGCTTTATACTCGACATGAGGGTGAAGCAAAGCTCTCCTGTTAGAAAATTGCCATGTTTCCTTTTTTTTGCTTTCTTTTGGAGATTGGTTCTTGTGAACTTGCTGAGAACATATGATCTTTCTTTACGTTCCATCTTCTAGCTAGTCGTCTGTTGTTAGCCTCCATTTCTAGGATAATCTCCGCGCTTTGTGATTGCAGCATTTTAGGAGGACTTCTCATTATAGCTGGACTTTATTTAGTAACTTGGGCATCTTACAGAGAGAAACAGG
Organism: Solanum pennellii; assembly: GCF_001406875.1. Classification (NCBI taxonomy): domain Eukaryota; kingdom Viridiplantae; phylum Streptophyta; class Magnoliopsida; order Solanales; family Solanaceae; genus Solanum; species Solanum pennellii. The sequence continues at coordinate 63,950,926 of NC_028644.1, forward strand.
CAGCTATGGGAACTATAACTCATGATCCGCGGATAACGGATCCCCTAATCCCATATCAGATAGAATACATTTCCTTTGTTCCTTCTTCCTCAATGCCAAAGACCAGTGATTAGATACTGCTACAAACACCATTTGCATGTCCATTTTATTCATCCTCTTCATGTTAATATGTATAGTGCAGTTCATTGCTAAGAACAATGTCACTATGTATTGCAGTTTTATCAAGTTCTTTTTCAGAAGTTAATACATGTCAATAAACTCTCTCCTCAAATCAAAACATCTTTGATTTTCACACACAAAAAAAGTGAAGAATCAATGCAATACTAAGGCCATACTTAATATTCCTTCCGTTCCAATTTGTTTGTCTTGTTTTTTTCGTTTTAGTCCGTTTCAAAAGAAATGTCTCCTTTTTTTTAATATCACAAAATAAAAGAACATTTTGATACATTCTATATATGTTCACCACAGGATGTGAAAGTCTTCTATACCCTTTTAAATTTCATGATAAATTAAAATCAGACAAATAAATTGAAATGGAGTATCTAAAATTAAATAGTATGGAGAGATATCTTCCTGATTAAACATATTCGATCAAACTCTATAACAATCAACTTTTATAATAACATTTTATTTTAATGATCAATTTTTTTTTAAAAAAAATACAATTGAAAGATACTCTCTCTTTCTCCCTTATTATTATTTTTCATGTGTAAGTTATAAATATTTTTGTTGTAAGGTGTCAAGGCATGTTTCTTGTGAGTTACGTTATTGTGTCACATAAACACAATATTACACAGAGAAAAAGTCATACATCATTTAGAAGCTTAACAACAATTGAGTTCAAACATATATAACTTAAATTTCATATAAAAAATAAATTCAATCGTATATGTCTGAACTTCATGAAAAATGACTAAAGTCTAGTAATATATAACCTTATCTTTAGAAAATGATTAGAGTTGAGTCGTATACATCCTTTTTCATCTTATTTTTTTTTCTTCTATCTTTTCATTATATTTGCTCGATACTATTTTCGAGATATATATATACATTTATAGCATATTAAGATCACTTTCCCTTACGAAAATCCCATGAAAACCATAAGGAACTCGACGAGGCAATTTAACATTAGCCACAATATCAAGACTAGGTGATGTTGCATCCATGACCAAAAAATTTGATTCCTCTGTCTTCTCATTATGTACGTACAACATTACGTAGCCATCGTCTTCGTTAGCTTCCAAATTATTTTTCGCCACGAAAAATGGCTCACCGCAAAAGCAACTTTCTCCAAACATCCTACATGCCACTATGCAATCGCGACGATCAACTTCCGCGATCGATACGTCCAATTTTACGATCCCTGATAACTTAGGTGGAGGGTACCCAATCGCTGCATATACATACCTACACGATCAAATAAAAATTATACATACGTTGTCATATATAATATTTATACTGAATATGCTATTAAAACGTACGTACTTGTTTTTCTTCCCAACATAAGTTGGATTTATGACTCCAAAATCAAGATTTCTAGTAGAAATTGGATGTCTACTCACTACCCCACTATTCAAATTAATTTTGACTTTCTCAACACATCCATGTATCATATCCATCCTCTCTAGTGTATGCTCTACCGATAATATATTCGGTGCAATCAATACTATCGTATCACCTCCATCCTCTTCCCACGCGTTAATCGCATGTAAATTATTAAACCCTGGCACATCAAACCACCTCATTTCCGATTCACCCTTGGCATAACGTGGAATCACTCCAAGTCGGGAGATTTTCATCGAGTTCATACCCACCAGTGAACCACCGGCGAGTATGAACTTAATCGGGTTCATTCCTATTTGTATGTCCGAAAATATCGCGTATTTTTTTGTGATTGCAATGTCATGGAACAATGTTGGACGTTTAATTGAAAATATCGGTACGTCTGCGGTTTTTATACCATTCGGGTTGACCCGAAAGTAAATTAAAAACGGTGGAAACGGACCGTAACGGTAAGCAAAAGCCTCGTTAGTATCGGGGTCGATTTTCGGATGAGCTGTCATGCTCCAGACAAGTTCTCCGTTAAAATTATGACGGCCAAGGGTAACAATATCACCATCTGAGGCTATTTTTACTGCATATGGTAAATCAGATTCACCGAGGGCAAAAAGTTTACCCCCGAATAAGCTTGTATTCGCGAGGCCTATACCGTTTGCGGGATTGAACTGTCTCGCAATGATTCGGGCCAAGGTAATAGCGCCACGTGTGACCGAGGGGATGATACCGTTGAAACCGGAAAAAACATTAGGGATAATTTGAAAACCGGCTTCATTTTCGATGTTGTACTTGTAAGTTTTGACAAATCGACTATAAAACGTAGCTTTACCGTGAGAAATTTTAATAGAGTGAAGCATTCCATCACCGTCGAAAAGATGGTAAGGTCCACGTGGAAGATATTGAGGGTTCGGTCCATTTCTAATATACGCGCCGTCTAGGCAAGAGGGAAGGGAGCCTTCTACTACTTCGCATTCAGTAGGTGGAAGCTCATCTATTGGAGCGAAATTGTTAGAGAGTACATATTTTGGATCAACATAATATTTTCTAGGAGGATCAATGTAAATATTCACAAAATCGTCAAATGCATTGAAGATATTGGAAGGAAGTGATGGTTTTCTTGAGGGTATTTGTTCTCTTTTTGGTGGTGAAGGGAATGACTCTTCACCACCAATAGAGAAAACTTTTAGAGTAAAAGAAGACGTGTTGCGAGAATAATAATAATTATTATTATTACAAGAAAGAAAAGATTTAGGGTGTTGTGATAATGTAGAAAGAAAAGTTGAAGACAAAGCATTCATTGTGTTATTTCTTGAACAAATTAAAACAAAGATTATTTGATACTAAAGAGTGAATGTTGAATATATGTGTTTGCATGATCTAATTTATAGTGTGGAAGTGAGGTGTTAGGTGTAAGGCAAAGGAAAGGGACAATTCATTTAAGGAATGCGACAACATTTTTGAAGTGATATATATATCAATAAAATGAAAAGAGGGAAATTATATTACTGATTATGTATGAATTTGATTGAAATTGATAACTTTAGTGAAAATCATAGGAAAAATGCATAAGTACCTCTTCAATTTATATTCGAAATTTCAGAGACATACTTATATTATATTAAGGTTCTATTATTCTTCTGAATTTATTTTATAAATAATTTTCTATCCCTTTTCGGCCTACGCAGCACTAGCTTGAAAAAAGAATGTCAACACATGCTGGACCCACAAGATAGTGCCACGTATGCTGAAAAATGATAGAAAACTATTTATATAATAAGTTTAGGGGCTAATAGAATCTTAATATAGCATAAATGGTAGAAAATTATTTATATAATAAGTTTAGGGGGTGATAAAATCTTACTATAGTATAAGTGTGTCTACGAGATCTCAGACATAAATTGAGAAAATACTTTTATATTTTTCCAAAATCATATATTCAAATTTAACAAAATTCATATAATACGTTAAAACAATACCATCATTTAATAATTACATACACCAAAGATTAGGCAAGAAGATCACCGTATATTTAACTTTATGACTTCTTTGTCTTATTTATCCTTTTACCTTTTTCTTCTTTCTTCCTTTTTTTCCAATACGCTAAACTTTCAAGAGTATTGTTCCGTTAAGAAGTTTCTATATTAATAAATAGAGGGATGTAAAATTAGTCTCCTAATATAGACTTGAATAAATCTCTCTTCATTAGCTAGCTAGTTTTTTAGGTTGATTTAATTTAAGCGTCAAATCTTTATAATAGTTACTTGCTTAATAAATTTTTTTGAAGCATTATTTCCGAAACTATTTTCTAATTTTTTGGTTTAATAAATTTTAAATATATAACACAAATACTTATGTAATATAATACGGAAAAGGGTCTAAAATATCCTTGAAGTATTGAAAATAGTACAAAATTATCATTCATCTACTTATTATCACCAAAATACCCTTCCTACCCACTTATTAGCTCCAAAATACACTTGTAATCCATCTTTGGGTTCGAAATTGACCACTTATTTAACGGCTTTAAATTTAAACTATTTAAATATTTTTTTAATATGTGGCGCTCAACTATTTGTTATAATTTAAGTTATTATTATAATTTATAAATCAATCATCTATCCACCATAACTAATTAAACCCCACCAAGTTAATAAACTCGTCATATTACTAATACAACAACATGAAAGCTACTGTCAATGTCTCAATGAGTGTGTTAAAAAAATTGAGGCGAAAATATCTATAGAAGTTAATTATCATACATTTAAGTGTCTAAATAAAAATTACTAATAAACTTAAAAGTCTGACTTTGTTCATCTTAATTATTCTTTTGTCTCAATTTGTGATGTTACTTCATAAATATTTTTTTTTAAAAATAATATACTTAAGGTTTTAAAACAAATCATAAATATTTATAAAATTATATTTAAAAAAAGTGCATGAATTAATTTGGGATGTACTACTTCTATACCTTTAATCATAAATTTCCAATTCAAGCTTGAAAGAGAATCCTATTGAAAGTACCTCTTAAATAAGCGGCTCAACCTAAATTTATTTGGGGCTTCGATTCGGACTCGAGTAATTTTGGATGTTATTTTTAGGAATCTATAATTTCATCGTGTTTTACTAGTGTTTATGGCGATTTTGATATTATAATTGGTTTATTAATTGGGTGGGGCTCAGTTAGTAATGAGTGGGTAGTGGATTGGTTTATAAATTACATTAATAAATTACATTATAATCAATAGTTGAGCGTCAAGTATTTAAAAAAATACTTAAACTGTTTAATTTTAAAACAATTTTATAAGTGATCAATTTTGAACCCAAATGTGGATAACAAGGGTATTTTGGAGCCAATAGGTGGACGAGAAGCGCATTTTGGAGCCAATAGGTGGATGAAGGATAATTTTATACCATTTTTAATACTTCAATGATATTTTAGACCCTTTTCCGAATATAATATTGCTTGTTTATATATTGGTCTACTTTAAAAAAAAATTCTTGAATTAAGATAGAAATAAAATATTCATACAGTACTCCAAAAGACTATTTTTCTTTTATTTCTTAAATATATATATATATATATATATATATATATATATAGCACAATTTCTCACAAACTAGAAATAGCTTGTGGATTATTTTCACTATTCTATAATGTTTTCTCTATTTGGTGTATCTTCAAATATTCAATTACCTCTATATTTATAAAGTTTTGAACCTTCTAATTACATCATTAATAACGCAAATGTGACAATCAATTTTCACAAAATTTGGTGGCTAAACTCCACCAAAACTCTATCAAAATTTGACTATCAACTTCCACAAATGCGGTTGCTACCTTTCACATTTGTGACTATCGACTTTCACATTTGTGGCTATGGATTTCCATAAGTGTGGCTGCCAAAGTTACTATCTGCCAAAGTTACTATCAAGCTTTGTTCCCACAAATCTCTCCCTTAATTTTTATTTTTCTTCATTACTCCAACGCTTGATCTCAATCTCTGAAAATCTTCAAACTTGAGAGGCTTTGTAAAGATATCCGCAACTTGATTATGAGATTTCACATACTTAAGTTCCACCTCTTTATTGGCAATGAATTCTCGGATAAAATGATACCTTGTGTCTAGGGGTGTTTGTGGTTCGCTTTGAATCGATTATTTGTTACAACTAATTAAACCTAACTAATCTAGCTTGCTTTTCAAATTTCCTAACCCAAACCCAGCCAAATGAAAAAATAATTGTTAGTTTGGTTATTATCTATTTTGTTTGGTTTGATTCGGTTTTTTTAATTTTTTGGTCTGAAAAGTAATAAATTTTTAGAGAACATACGTATCTCGATAGTTACAAACACCTAGTACATAAACAATCCACAAGAAAACTACAGTCGGTTCAAGTAAGCAATTAAGCAATACAATAATTATTACTACATGAAGAAAGTGATTCAATTAAGAGAATGAGTGACTATCTTATGTGAGATAGGGTATGTAAGACTAAAGTAATGGATTTTGATGGACTTGGACTTAGGATTATAATAGTTCGGTTAAAATTTAAGTGTTGGACTTGAGAAAATGGTATATTAAAGGCTTAAGTTAATTAAAATTTAATAAAATATTTATATTTTATTTATGAATAATATATAAATAATTATAAAATTTATATATCAATTTGTCGATTCGATTAGATTATTTTTGCGATTGTTTTTTGGTAAAACCAAAATCAAACCATATAGTATCGATTTACAAAATTTAAAACCATATTTTTTCAACTACAAACTATATCGTCACTAATTAACATAATAGTTAGCAACAAGGTTATTTCGTCTGTATAAATCGTTTTTTTTAACAAAACACACAATCAACCACATTTTTTAAACTTTTTTTTTGACAAACAAATTTGTCATAAATAATATGCCTTCAAAGACGAAAATATATTTTTGTACTTTAACTTTTATTTAGCGACGAATGATCAGTATATCGTCTTTAAATATTTTTAACGACCCACATTTTGTGACGAAGGTCTGACAAATTTTTTTTTCAATTACTAAATATTTTTTGTGATGAAATATGAGTTTTAAGTGACGAAATTATTCCCCATTAATAATTAAATTTGTTGTAGTGTGCATAAACTTTTTCATAATCAATAACATGCCTTTGCTTATAGCCTTTAGCCACAAAGTACTACCTTGTATCTCTTTATAGGCATTTTCTAATATATTTGTTTGCTAAAATCTTGAACACCTTAATTACGTATAAAAAATGTATTGTTTATACGACAAAAATCTGCTAGAAATTAGTGAAAAGATACATTTCCACTATTACAAAAATTATTATCAACCTAATATTAGATGCCATAGGAAGAAACTCAAATTTTAAAGCTCCTTTTCCGAATTCGTATGCACTTAGGGTGTGTTTGGTATAGAGTGGAAAAATGTTTTCCAAATCAATTTATTTTTTTCAAATTTAAGGAAAATGACTTCCTTTCAAAACTTAAGAAAAATATTTCCAAAACAGACTTCTGATCTCCCCCTATCCACCCCACCCTATCAGCGCCCCCCCACCCACTCACCCACCCTATCAGGCCCCCTACTCCTAA